>NC_080088.1:15207807-15510837 GCF_950005125.1 Chionomys nivalis
TACATTCCAAAATAAAAATCACTTTCATTTTGAGTAGGAATATTTTTGCTTCAATAAAAATAAATATTATGCCAGGCGGTGGTGGTGCACACCTTTAATCCCAGCACTTGGGAAGCAGAGGCAGGCGGATCTCTGTGAGTTCGAGACCAGCCTGGTCTACAAGAGCTAGTTCCAGGACAAGCTCCAAAAAAACCACAGAGAAACCCTGTCTCGAAAAACCAAAAAAATAAAAAATAAATAAAAAATAAATAAAAAATAAATAAATAAATAAATAAATATTATGCACTGTGCTATCAGAATATATTAAGTGCTACACTCATTTATATTTTATAGTTTTGGCTTGTTTTATAATATTGTCAAATATTTTATATGTAAACATGCTTAAGACTGATCTATGTCTTTATGATTTAAAAACACATAGTGCATAGTTCTATAGTAACATTTTTGTGTGATCAATATGCCTATTAATGAAGACTTAAAATCTGTAATAAGAGCGAACTATTTCTTCAGCCGAAGGAATAGAATTTAGTAACCTGACATTTATTGATCAAACTGGATTCAGGTATATGAATTATCATTTAGAATCTTAAAGTATTAGTATTTTCTATTATGATTAAAATTAGAAATTATGCCAGCCTTACATTAATTTGTACTCATCTTATATTCAGATTCATATCATGTGTAGACTACATTGACATTATTTAAAGAATTAATTATAAATTCTTGCCATGTAGATTTTTCTGAGAAACATGAAAAATTGTTTTTCAGTACCAGATAGGAAACTGGGATTATGCCAAAGAAAGTATTTCATATAAATCTCAAGGTCCTATGAGTTTATCTGGGTCATTTAAATGAGGATCAATAACGCAAAATTGATTGCATAATGAAAAATTCCATAAACTAGAATGATGACTCACAAAACTTGTCTCATTGAAGCTCCCAATCCACTCTGCCAATCTTGTAGGCAGTTCTCATAAAGAGAATTTTTTTCCTAATCAATGGTTTGCTGCTATTACAATCCTGAGGTTATCTGATTTTTTTTTTGAATTTATGATGTTTTAAAGAATTCTTTCCCCGGGCGGTGGTGGCGCACGCTTTTAATCCCAGCACTCGGGAGGCAGAGACAGGCGGATCTTTGTGAGTTTGAGGCCAGCCTGGTCTACAAGAGCTAGTTCCAGGCCAGGCTCAGTAGCTACAGAGAAACCCTGTCTCAAAAAACCAAAAAAAAAAAAAAGAATTCTTTCTATCAGTAACTTACACTAATGTACTTTTTTTCTTTCAAAATATTATGATTATTATTATCATTATTATTGCATATGGGTATTTGGCACACATTTAGGTCTGTATCCCAAACATGTGCCTAGTACCTGTAGAGGTCAAAAAAGTATACAACAAGAAGAATGCATCCATGGTTTTGAAACCAGTTGGGGAGTGTTGGGAATAGAAAACATGTCTTCTGGAAAAGCAAACAGTGAGCAGCAGCCTTAACCTCTGAACACTTTTTCAAGGCCTGTATCTTACGTATTTTATTAACTTTTTAAGTCATATTTACCTCCAACCTAGAAAGCAATGTGAAGAAATGCTTCAATTCTGAACAAGTTGTGGCACAATACCACACACATACACACACACACACACACACACACAGCGAGAGAGCATAAAACCATACATTCATATGCAGACACAAGTAGTTTCTCAATCACCGATACATGGTAAAATATTTAAGACAAAGCTAGACATTTCATCTTATTCTGCTCATTACTCTAAAATTATATTCCAATTAATTTTCTTCATAATTAGTTTGATGGCTTTGAATATTTGTCGATTATCTTGATATATGTATAGTTCTCTTAAATTCTTAAGGCTGTCATGTGTTACACAATGCTTGAGCTGAATAAAGACAGAACTGTGTTTCAGAAACAACTTGCCTCCATGAGTGTTAATTATAAAATTGGTCTTCATAGACACTTAGCTTGTTATAAAAACTTTAAGTAAATATAATTACTTAAGACAAAAAGGGATCTAAATAAAATAAGAACAATGGTTTGCAAAGGGAAAATTTTTCTAGACTCACACAAAGAGACACAACATGGGGGTGAATAAAAAGGATCATGGATACTTAGATAAGAACAGGATATGGAAACAGTAATAATAATGGTACTATATTAGACTATGTGTCAGGAAAAAACACATGTGCACGAGTCACAGTGTTTAGGAGAGAGACAGAGAGAGAAGAGAAACATAGAGGAAAAGACAGACACAACACAGAGGTAAAGTGATACAAACAGAAACAGAGAGGCAGAAAGGCAGAAAAAGACAGACACACACAGAAAGAGAGAGAGACTAAAATCCAATGTCACCCTAGGTTACATACTCAACAAAATAATTTTCATCTATGAAAGCTAATCTATAAAAAAATCTTACTGTGTCCCAATAGCATTATCTGTTGGGACAAAATTATTAACACATGAATCTTTGGGTGCCATCGAATACTCAACCATCAGTTTGGTTTAAATCAACCTCTTGATTTAAAAATCCTGCCAAATAAATTTGCTAGTTACCGTAGCTTCAGTTTCCAAAAATAAATATTAAATGTATTGAGCAGCTCTGTCTCTCCTATCTCCTAGTAATATTGAGTGTATTTGCAACATTTTTCTCATGGGATTTGAGACCGTGGTGAATAAGTTACTTATTGACAATGTTTAGAAAAATGTCACACTATTGAACTAACCAGTCCCATTAAGGCTTGTGTGACTTGAGAAGTGTTTTAAAATTTAGAATTCTCCCATCAACGTTGTTTAGACAGAATCAATTGGGTAAATATGTGAGTATATACATTGTTTGTAGGAAAATGGATTTATTTGCTTGGCTTTTACAGTAGGATCCAGTTCCGGGTGATGAACAGTAGTTGTCTATATGCCATAGAGATAGAAATTGGATAACTTTTCATGCAGTAAGCTCTATAGTTGCACACTGAAAGTTTATAGTTTATAAATAAGATGTGTGCCACCAATGCCTGGCTCACAATTAATTCTTTTTTTTTTTTTTTTTTTTTTTTTTTTTTTTGATTTTTCGAGACAGGGTTTCTCCGTAGCTGTTTTGGTTCCTGTCCTGGAACTAGCTCTTGTAGACCAGGCTGGCCTCGAACTCACAGAGATCCGCCTGCCTCTGCCTCCCGAGTGCTGGGATTAAAGGCGTGCGCCACCACCGCCCGACTCACAATTTGTTCTTAAAGTTTAAATGAATCCCCATTTATATTAAACTAAATTCTGTCATGTGGCTTGTTTTCTCTCCTCAGTACCATCTCTATCTATGATCGTAAACATGAAAATCAAGAACCACCTGAATTGAACCTCTAGTCCATCAGAAGAGGAAGATCACATGTTTAGGATTGAATTCTAACATGTCCTATTTGATATTGGCTTTATAGCAAGACAATACTTCAAACAAGTTGACTTTTATGCCAGTCTGTATAACCTGGTGTACCCAATGTTATTTACCATACCTCTAAATATTTAAGAGATCAATTGTTCATTTCAGGATCAGGGTGTCCAGACCTACCATTACACAGAAAACATAGAACATAGTAGATGTTCTCAGAATGCATTCCGAAGTTGAACAATAATGGAAAATGTCAAAAGTGTGCTGAATAAAACTGAGCTCATGCTGGGCAGTGGCAGCACGTGCTTTTAATCCCAGTACTCAGGAGGCAGAGGCATGCAGATTTCTGTGAGTTTGAGGCCATCCTGATCTTTAAGAGCTAGATCCAGGACAGGTTCCAAACCTACAGAGAAACTCTGTTTCAAAACACCAGAAAAAAAAATGAGCTCATGATTATTTCATTCATCTGTTAAACATAATCAGACTAAACTATGGATCAAAGACAATGTGATATTTGGTGGAGTATTAAAAATACCAAGCTTGGGGTATAATTGTGGAGATAGAAATAGAAGATATATGTCTAAGCTGTTGGAGTTAGTTCATAAAAATTAATAATGTTATACATGCATCAGATCAAAGTTGATATTAATTTACATGGCATTATAATACTCCCAATAGAGACAAATTAACATATTCTTTTTAACTCTTTACTTCTAAAAATGAATTATAATTCTTTATCTCCAAAAATGCAGAGAATAAAACAAATAAAAGAATCCCAAAGAGCTCTCAAAGCTTTAAGTTCATGTAAATAGTACTGTCTGGCAGTAGTAAAACATACACCTGAAGAGACAGACTTCTGAAAACAAATACTCATGAATCCTGAGACACTATAGGTACTTCTTAGTCTATATTGGGTGAGTAACAAAAGCTTTGGATTTTAAAGTCACATGCTCTATAATTTTCTGTTGTTTTAAAAATACAATATCATTGAGATGTTATAGGAAATTTTTGCAAATAATAAAGCAAAAACACAAACAAGATAAACTATTCCAAGATACATTGAGGAGAATTTTTAAACATTCATTTTTATATCAGGCTATGACATCAACTTTTCTCAGATTGGTGGTTTAATATCATAAACTTATACAACATGAGTTTTGAGGCAGGGATTCCAATATTAAACAAGACTTTATGAAACCTGTAGTAATTATCCCCTTTCTGAGTTGTTAATGGCCAGCTTCATGCTGATTCCTCATGGAGAGACCTTAGTATCTCTTATTTTTTTTAAGAGTCCCAAGCTTGCAATTTTAATCTGGCTTTCATGATCTCACTGATGCTTTCTCATCTCCTCATTGATCCTGTCTCAAAATAGATGTTTATGGAGTTAAAGCATAAACATAGTAATTGAGTATTCTCCATTTGAACACAACCATGATGTTATAAAGCATTATGTAATTAAACAATATCTTTCCTAAATGAAAATCAACACCTTTTCCCTAACATTCTGGTATATCAACTAAATATTTTGCCTTACCTATTGCAAAACAAGCTACACACTGATGTAGTTAGTAAGATAACTTTACCTGAATGAGCATACTATTTATATTTGTTGACACATAGTTAATTCTTTTTTTCATTTGTTCATATTTTTTATTTCAATTTATTTTTTAAGTTCATTTTACATTCCATCCACAGTTAACACCCCACCCCTCATCCACCCAGCCCTGCCCTTTTCTACTTCTCCCACCACCAAGTCCATGCCCCATCCTCTCTTCTCATGGGTAAAGGCTACCATTGGGAGTCAACAAAGTCTGGTATGTTAAGTTGGGAAAGGACTAAATCCCCTCCCCCAGCATTAAGACTGAGCATGGCATCCCACTATAGGTAATGGTCTACAATAAGCTAGTTCTTGCACCAGGGATAGATCCTGATCCTACTGTCAGGTGCCATGTAGATAGCCCAAAATTCAACACTGTCTCCCACAAATGAGGGACCTATTTCTTTCCAAAGGAGGCTCCACAGTTGTTGATCTAGAGTTGAGTTTCCAAGAGTTTGGTTCAGGTGTCTCTGCAGTTTTCTTCATCATGATCTTGATATTTTTTGCTCATAAATTCCTTCCTCCCTCTCTTCAATTGGATTCCCAGAGTTTGGGCTTATGCTAAATTATGGATCTCTGCATCTGGTTCCTTCAATTGCTGGATGAAGGCTCTAGAATGATAGTTGGGTATTCACTAATCTGATCACAGGGGAAGGCCAGTTCAAGCATCCTCTACACAATTTCTAGGAGACTTAGCTGGGATCATTGTTGTGGGTTCTTAGGAATTTCGTTAGCACTGAGTTTCTCTCTAACACCATATTGGCTCCCCAGGGTATGCAGAATTCTGCCAAAACATCCAAGAAGAGCTAAGACTTATTCTCCTCAAATTGTTCCACATAATAGAAACAGAAGGAACATTGCCAAACTCTTTTTATGAGACTAAAGTTACCCAGATACCAAAACCACAAAGACTCAACCAAGAAAAAAAAATATTGCAGACAAATCTCACTCGTTAAACTGAATGCAAAAATACTGGCAAACTGAATCAGAGAACACATCAACAACAAAAAAATTATATCCACCATGATAAAGTCTGCTTCATCCCAGAGATGCGGGGCTTTTGTATGTTCAACAAACAAAAATTTATTAATGTAATCCACCATTAAATAAAATGAAAGAAAAAACACATGATCGATTTGTTAGATGCTAAAAAAGCATCAGCATCTGACAAAATCCAATGCCCCTTCATGATAAAGGTCTTAGAGATCAGGAATACAAGGAGCATATATAAATATCATAAAAGTAATATACAGTAAGCCAAAAGCCAACAACAAATTAAATGGAGAGAAACACAAAGTGATTCCATTAAAATCAGAATAAGACAAGGCTGTCCACTCTCCATATTTCTTTAACTTGGTTCTTGAAGTTTTAGCAGTACCAATAACAGAAAGATATCAATGAGATTCAAATTGGAAACAAAGAAGCCAAACTTGCATTATTTTCAGATTAAATGTTAGTATCCCCCAAAACCTCCACCAGAGAACTCTTACAGCTGATAAATACCTTTAGTGATGTGGCAGGATACAAGATCAACTCAAAAAAATTAGTAGCCTTTCTATACACAAATGATAAACTTAACGGGAAAAAGAGAAATATCAGCTTTCATAATAGCCACAAATAACAACAACAAAAAATCTTGTGGTAGCACTAACCAAAGAAGTAAAGACCTATTTGACAAGAACTTTACATCTTTGAAGAAGAAATTAAGATGATACCAGAAAATGGAAAAACCCCCCATGCACTTGGATAGGTAGGATCAACATAGTAAAAACGGCAATCCTACCAAAAGCAATTTATAATCAACTTCATATGGAAAAACAAGAACAAAAAAAAAAAAACAAAAAAAAAAACAGAGGATAGCCAAAACAATCCTGTACAATAAAGGAACTTCTGGAAACATCACCATCTCTCACGTCAAGCTCTATTACAGAGTTATAGTAATGAAAACAGTATGGTATTAGCATAAAAATAGAGAGGTTGAGCAATGGTATCGAATCAAAGACACAGATATTAATCCACACACCTATGAACACCTGATCTTTGACAAAGAAGCTAAAATTATACAAGGGGAAAAAGTTTCTTTAACAAATGGTGCTGGCATTACTGTAAGTCAACCTGTAGAAGAATGAAAATAGATCCATATCTATCTCCATGTACAAAACTCAATTCCAAATGGATTAAAGATCTCAATATAAATCTGACCCCACTGAACCTGATAGAAGTAGCCTTCAATTCATGAACAAATGAGACCACTATCTAAATATAACATGAAGAGCACAGACACTGAGAGCAACAATAAATAAGTTGGACCTTCTGAAACTGAGAAGCTTCAATAAAGCAAAGAACATAGTTAATAAGACAAAAATGCAGCCTACTGTATTGAAAAAAAATCTTCACCAACCCCACATCAGACAAAAGACTATCTCAAAAATGGGGATGGATACTTAAAAGAAATCACATACTAGCTCAGAATTGATAAATAGATGGTTATTTATTTAGTGGTAAACTCACAAATCAGAATCCTGTGCTTGAATGGAGAACAGAAACTGAATCCAGCAATCAGAAAGAGCAGCCAGAAAAGAGGCTGGACCCGAGTTCTACATCAACATTTATAGTATAAGATGCCATGCCCCAGTGGGTGGGAAACCACTGGCTGTAACTATAGATATAACTTTGACTATACTGAAAAAAGACTTCCTATAGCACAAAAATATTTTGAAAACTCAGTATTAGTCATTAACATTTTAAATAACTGATTTAAAAATGAGGTATATAACTAAAGAGAATTCTCAACAGAATAATTTCAAATGTCCAAACGATATTTAAGGAAATCTTTAACATCCTTAGCCATCAGGAAAATGCAAATCAAAGCACTCTAAGATACCATCTTACACCTGTCAAATGGCTAAGATCAAAACACCAATGATAACTTATGCTGGAGATGATGTGGAATAAGGTGAACTCTCATCCATTGCTGGTGGGAATGCAAACTTGTGTAATCACTTTGGAAATCAGTGTTTTGGTTTCTCAGAAAATTGGTAATCAACCTACTTGAGGATCAAGTAATACCACTCATGTGCACAAACCCAAAAAATTCTCAATTATACTACAAAGGCATTTGTTCAACTATGTTCATAGACGCATTATTTGTAATAGCCAGAAACTGGAAACAACATAGATGCCCCTTAACCGACTGAAGGATAAAGAAAATGTGGCACATTTACACATTAGATTACTACTCAACAGAAAAAAAAAAAGCATTGACATCTTGAATTTGCATGTAATTGGATGGATTAGAAAACACTATCCTGAGTGAGGTAACAGAGACCCAAAAACATGAATATGCTATGTACTCATGATAAGTGAATACTAGTTATGAACAAAGGACATTGAGCCTATAGTTCATGATCCTAGAGAAGCTAGGTAAACCCAAAGAAAAACATATATAGATCCACCTGGAAATTGAAAAATGACAAGATTGCCTGACAAAATTGGGAGCATGGGGGTGAGGGAAGAAGGGAGGGTTGAAGAAGAAAAGGAGGGGAGAAAGGGAGGAGTGAGGAGAACTGGAGGGAATGGGATAGTCGAAACAGAGGAAGAACAGAGATGAGAGCAAGGAAGGAGATATCTTGATTAAGGGAACCATTATTGTGTTAGTAGAAACCTGATTCTGCAGAAATTCCCAGGAATCCACAAAGATGACCCCAGCTAAGACCCTAAGCAGCAGAGGAGAGTGAACCTGATCTTGAATTGTCCTGTAGTCAGACTAATGAATATCTGAAATATCACCATAGAACCTTCATCTAGCAAATGATAGAAACAAGGGCAGAGACCCACATCGAAGCACTGGACTGAGCTCCCAAATCCAGTTGAAGAGTGGGAGCAAAGAGGTCAAGACCATGATGGATTTACCCACTGAAACAGTCTACCTGAACTAATAGGAACTCATCAACTCCAGGTGGACTGCGAAGGAACAAACATATAAGACAAAACTATTCCCTCTGAATATGATTTTCAGTTGCATAGCTTGAGCAGACTGAGGACTCACTGACAGTGGATCCAGGATTTATCCCTACAGCAGGTACTGGCTTTTGGGGGAAACTATTCTCTTTGGATGGATACCTTGCTCAGCCTATCTATAGTAGGGAGGGCCTTGGATCTTCCCCAAAACAATGTGCCTTACCCTCCCTGAGGGTTGGATGGAGGTAGTGTGGGAAAGTGTGTGGAGTGAGTGGGAGGAGGAGAGGAAGTGGGAAATTAGTTCCCTAATTTCTCTTTTCTTTTTTTTTCTGACTGACCTGTCCATTGGTGAAAGGGGAGTGTTGAAGTCTCCCACTAGTAGTGAGTGGGGTTTAATATAAGATTTAAGCTTCAGAAGTTTTTTTTTTTTTTTTTTCATATGAGATTGCCCTTGTTTTGGGGGAATAGATGTTCAGTATTGAGAGTTCCTCTTGATGGATTTTTTCTGTGATTAATATGAAATGAACTTCTTTGTCTCTTTTGATTGATTTTAGTTTGAAGTCTATTTCGTTAGATATTAGATTAGCTACACCAGCTTGTTTCTTATGTCCATTTGACTGGAATATTTTCCCCAACCCTTTACTCTGAGACGATGTCTTTCTTTTAGGTTCAGATGTGTTTCTTGTATGCAGAAGAAGGATGGATTCTGTTTTTGTATTCAATATGTTAACCTCTGCCTTTTTATAGGTGAGTTGAGTCCATGTATATTAAGGAATATTAATGATCAGTAATTGCTATTTTCTTTAATTTAGTTGTCATTTGTTGCTGGTGTTCATTTCTATGTTTTCCCCTTCTTTGGGATTTGCTGCTTTGAGAACATCAATTGTCTGTGTTTTGTTGTTGTAGCTAACTTCCTTGGATTGGAGTTTTCCTTCTACTATTTTGTGTAGGGCTGGGTTTGTGAATAGGCATTGGTTAAACACAGTTTTGTCATGGAATATCTTGTTTTGTCCTTCTTTGGTGACTGAAAGTTTTGCTGGGTATAGTAGTCTCGGCTGAAATCCATGGTCTTATAATGTCTGAATAATACTTGACCATGACCTTCTGGCTTTCATTGTCTCCAATGAAAAGTCAGGTCAGGTGTGATTCTGATAGGTCTACCTTTATATGTTACTTGGCCTTTTTCTTTTACAGCTCTTAATATTCTTTGTTTATTCTGAATATTTAGTGTTTTGATTATTATGTGGCAAGGGGACTTTTTTTGGATCCAGTCTATTTGGTGTTCTGGTGTCTTCATAGACATATCTTTCTTTATGTTGGTAAAGTTTTCTTCTTGATTTTGTTAAATATATTCTCTGTGCTTTTGAGTTGAAGTTCTTCTCCTTCTCCTATACCTATTATTCTTAGATTTGGCCTTTATATGTTGTCCCATGTTTCCTAGATATTTTGGGTTAAGCTTTTGTTAGATTTAATGTTTTCTTTAACTTATGAGTCTATTTCCTCTATTGTTTCTTCAGTGCTTGAGATTATTCTGCTGTCCATGCTTGCATTTGTGGTTCCTGATCATTTGCTCATGATTTTGTTTCTATAATTTCCACAGCTTTTGTTTTCTTTATCGGCTCTATTTCAGTTTTCAAATCTTCCACTGTACATTTGACTTTAATCACAATTCATGATATTTGAATAAGATATTGCTGATCCCTAAGATAACATTGAATATTTCTAAAAACAACAACAACAACAACAACACACACACACACACACCATTTTCCAGATGGAATAACAATTTAAAAGAGTACTTAAAGAAATGAATTGGGAGCTCTGCTACCTAAAGGGACTATTACATTTTTTTCAAGTGTTATAATTATTTAATAAAGATGCAGTGAATGCCAGTTATGACTTCAGGAACAGTCAGTTTTGAGATATAAAATCTATCACAGTTTTTTCTTTGCACTAACAGTTGAATAAACTATGATTTTCCCTCTGTACATTTACTAAAATATATTCTTCTTGAGTTTATGTTAAACAAGTATGCAAGTTCTATAAAGAATTATAAGAATATAACCAAACTGTGATGAAGTTGTAACAGCACAAAATAAATGTCAATGGATGGTCTTAAATATAGCATTGTAAGTATGCTATACAAAGAATAAGTGAGGTTATGAATTAGTAAGAAGCATTCAGACAGAATGATATACTGATTATTTAAGAAAGAATATGGACGAGAATTCACGTGTGTTCTGTTCACTTTAGAAAAAAAATGGTGCTCTCTTGGTCCAATGTAACTTGCTTTATGCCTGTAAGAGTTTAATTATTTTAAGACTTAAGGCTAATTTTATACATCTTAATGATTTAACAGAGAGATTTAAGTCAAGTAGATTCTGATATCCTGAAAGCCATTCCTAGTTAATTCTACGATTAATTGATGATTTCCATTAAGTTTCCTTTTGCTTAAGCAGAGAGTATTATATAAATTTTTACTTAAATTGACTTTTTTAATTTTCAGTTTTTGTTATTTTTTTGTGTTTGTAATCACAATTCCTATATGGATTCGAATGCCATGAATTTGGGTTTTGTATATATATTTTACTGAATTTGTAGCAATGATCGTAGAGAATTTGATAAAAATGGTTTGTTCATATGCAGAATATGTCAGTGGCTTATACTTTATGAAATATGATCCCTGTGAAATTCTGGACTTAAAGAAAGTTTTTTTTTTCTCCCCAAGGCACTTACTTCCAAAATATTTTTACACAGCCACTTCAAAAACATCTTCATTTGGGTGAACTTTTAGCACATTGTATCTTTCTTAACACTATAGAAGCTTAGTGTGACATTAGCTTAAATTCCACTCTAAACATTTCTTCTCATCTTGAATACAAGATATTTAAATTTTTTGTCTGACATTTAGAGTGACTTTTAGAATATCCTTTGAAAATGTCTCCATGATGTCTCTCATTATTATAAATACAAGTAAAGAAACCAAGGAATAATATTCTACACACTTATCTTCACCTCTGATGCATTTAATTAGCACAGAAATATGTGAAACCTGAAATTCTATTTAAATATTGAATCCTTTGCTTGATGAAGAATTTTAAACTTGTAGAAGCAAATTTTAGGAAAACACAAGTGAGAATAGTTCTTCAAAACCTTTGCATGTGGCATTCAGAAAAAAAAAACTGCTAATTACCTAAACATGATCCTCATTAAGTGGTCTCAAAAGAGGCTGGGAATTCAGAGTTCTTGATCATGTATAAATTTATGTTTCCCCTGTTCTTATGAGGAACAGTAATCACATAACTATAATTTATTATGTGACTTACTTTGTAACCACAAGAAGATAATAGAGAGACAGCATATTTATTTTGTGTTCTGAGAAAGGGTTAAATATGGAGAAGACAGGAAAAATATTCATATGTTAATTTCTATCTACAGATTTCGGACCCTAATTTATGTATTCTGAGTGCATCATATTACTCAGATTCACAGGTTACATTTAAACAAACCCTTCACTAGATCTGGATATGCAACAAAGCACAAAAACACTGACTTTGAATACTCTTCTGATTGATTAATTCCTGTTAGAATAGGGAGAATCTAAATCAGGAAATATTTGTTAATTAAATAAAGGAAGTATGGAGTCTTCAGGATCCCATGACAGCGCAAGTGTCAGGGATACAGCAAATAATACTGAGGACTAAATCAGAAGCCTAATTAGGAAGGATCTCAGAGCTTAGAAGAGAAAATTTGTTATTATAGCGCTGATGCACTTTTGTAAATACACTACTCTTCGCATTTGCCATATGTTGTTCAGAAATTATGTTTATTCACAGGTGAATTCACATAATTATGTCCCTTAGTTTTTCTTTCACCTTATAGGTTTTCTCAAAAACCGCTGATTCAGACCCAGTAATCAAATTTAATGCAATAATAGGCTGCTTCCAAAAGGTTGAAAACATTAATGCATGTGAATGATAACAAGAGGAATGTGTGAAACACATAGAGAGAGGGTCAGAGCTGCCATTTTAGAGAACCAACAAAGCAGCAATTTACAAGGGCATGTAGATATATAATCAAAACTTTAATGAGGGAGATGGAGAGATGGTCCATTGTTTTCATGAACACGTGTCATTTTTTATGTAGGACCCACATTTGGGCCGACCACCAGGATTTGATTCACGTCATTCACATATGTAACAGCCTTTAACAGCACTTATAGGACATTTAACACCTTCTTCTAGTGTCTTCATGAAAATGGATGGAGGTGGTGAATATATATGCATTCAGACATACACATATACATACAGCCCTCACACATATGTGTTCAACACTCATAGAGGCAAGCACTCATGCATGCACACAGAATAAAATAAATTTATCTTTCAAATTGTGGTTAGAACAATAGGATGAGGAGAAGTCATGCTAAAGCAATACCAGTAAGAAAGTAATAATATTGTGCTAATTCGCTATTAGCTGGGCAGATTTTATGTATGAATAAATAACTCATCTATGTAATGTGATCCTTAAAAATAAAAAGCAAATTTTACACAAATAACTATTTCTTCATCATATGTTATGTTACTAATGTTTTTCCTTAAATAGAATTTTTGACGCTTAGTCTCTCAAACAAACATGTACAGAGAGGCAGAGAATAAAGAGAAAGCATTCTATCAAATTATTGGTTATTTTACTTAAACAAAACATATCTCAACCACTGTTTTCTGAATTTTTAGGGAATTGAAGTTAACTATCATTTATGCTGTTGTTTTACTTTTATTCTAATAATGTTTTATATTCAATATTAAACTTAACAGGTTTTAAATTTTTTAGAATTGACAATAATTTTAATTTAAATTTAAGTTAGTAACCATTTGAAGTATATGTCTATTTTAACAGTTCAAATATTTGGATGCCTAGAGGTTGAAAGAAATATCCATTAAAATTTTGAACTCAGTTTTAAACAAGAAGTCAAATGTCTTATATATTGGTAGAAAATTATATCTAATAATTTGCTAAGATAATTTAAGTAGTAACTATTGGTATGAATGTCTAGAATCCATAATAAAATTGAAAACTTATGGTTTATGTTTTCAATAATTTAAAGTTTGTTATTAACATTAATTGACAAATCATACTCATGTATACTGTGAAATATAATGTATGTTATGTGTACTTTAAACAAAATGCTTAGAATAGGTAGATTAGAGATTGTTCTTGCCTCATCTATATATAATTTTATTTCTATTTGGTGATATCATTAAATATTTACCACTCTAGCAATTTAAAAAAAATAGAATACCTTAATATTATCAACTATTTATTCATGCCTATAATTTTAGGGTGCTAAAGTTAGGAACATGAAAATTTCAAGAACTGTTTGACTGACAGAATAAATTTCAGTCCATCTTAAGATAATAAGATCCAGAATTAAATTGAAAACTATGCAAAGATTGAGAGGCAGAACACTTTTCTACCATGCACAAAACTTCAGCTTCATTTCCAGCAGCACCAAATTTTTGATTGTTAACTGTCTTCACTAGAACTTTACTGTGAAATACATGTTAAATTGCTTTCTCTCATGAAACTTACACTTCATTTTATTGAGAAGCAATTTCTGACACTGCATCCTTACAGTTTTTTGTTTCTATCATTCCAAACTTTACCCTTATGGGTTCAAGTTTTGTGGATATTAGAGGGCTTATATATTATTATTTTCCTGTCTGGTTAGATATTGCTGGAAGTAAAAAGATGAATCACGATAGTCAGATATATATAAACTTAGTCTCAAAAAAGAAGTACAACTAACAATAGCTATGTTTGATAGACGTTAACAACAAATCAAGTAGCATATTGAAAGAATGTAATGTTAGCTTTAATGATATATAATGATAACATTGCATATTAAGATTTAGACAGAAGTAACAAGAAAATGTTAGTTCATATTATAAGTAAATTAGAGTTATGTTACTTAAAAGACAATTATCACTGAGTTTAGAAAAATTCTTGATGTAAACAGTTATTTTTATAAAGATATTATTTATTAATAATGTTAATCTTTTCAGTGGTACAATTTTTAAATTAGTGAATGCAGGATTGGTTTACATTTTGCTATAAGACATACAAGTCATGTACCCTTTTTATACCAACTTCATGAGTAGCATTTGTATTTTAAATGAAAGTATGCTTCTCATGATATAATATCATCAACTCTCAGTATGTGCGGTTGCTATGAAAATCTCAGAACATAATTAAAAATTAACATTGTCTTGGTAAAAATGTCTAATATATAAAAAGTAAATTGTACAATATCTTAATTAATATTTTATGATAGCATTTTAAAATCTTATTGGTCACAAACATGAAAATTCTAGCAGTTAAAATCATTAAGTTAGAGAAAAAGTTACACAGAAATGAGCAAAATTATGATTTAGTCATTAAAATTATTACTACATTCTAATTAATATTTTCACACATTATCTGAAATGATTAGCTCATTAAACTTAAACTTACTAGATACTAGTAACTAGATATTGAGTCATAAGGATACGAGTTACTAGATACTGATTCAAAAATGATATTAGTTCCTTGATGTTGAGTCATAATTGATATGAGTTTCTATGACCTCAAAACCTCTTTGTGATTAACCAGTGATATTATATATAAAATGTTTATAATTTGTTCTTTGCACAGAAGAAATTTGCATTAAAATGATCAAGTAAAAATCTAGGAATATTTTCTGACTACTGCAATATTAAACTTTACATATTGATGAATTCCAAGTGACATTGCTGTCAAGCACTTTGCAGAATGTAGGAATGATTACTCCTATAACAACTGCATTTATCTCACTCATTTGTCCTTTGCAAATAGCAATCAGATTTTAGATTACTAAAATAGAATATCACTTACTGAATTAATTGTAGATTTATATCACACATTCAAATGTTGTATCTTTACTAGAGTATGAATTAAAACCTTTAGTAACTGGTGTGCAGCCACTAATTCTGAAAATTGAATCTTTCTGTACATATTTATAACAACTATAAGAATCCACTTTGAATTTTTAGTGCAATGGCATTTTTTTAATCAAAAACTTCTCAAGCTCACATTTTATTTTATTTTTTTTTATTGAAAAAAAAATTCCGCTTCCTCCCCGCCTCCCATTGGAATCTTGGGGGTGGGGTGGGATGGGGGTGAGGGGAGATGGGGAGAGAAAAGTGTGAAGGAGAGGATGAGGGGAACTTGGGGAAACAGGATGATTGGGGATAAAGGAAGGTTGGATAGGGGACCAGGGAAACTCATATCTTAGTTAAGGGAGCCACCTAAGGGTTGGCAAGAGACTTGAACTTGTAGTAGCTACCAGGTGCCCAGGGTAATGTCCCCAGTTAGTTCCTTGGGCACCTGAGGATAGGGAACCTGAAATGAACCTATCCTATAGCCATACTGATGCAATGGCATATTTTAAATACCTCAGTTAATAATAACTCTAATCTTATCTAACCTACTTCAGAATATTCTTCAGGTGCTTCAGAATCTCTTCATTACATAGGAAATCATGATAATTCTTATGAAATCATGTTCCCTAGATCTTGTAGGACAGAGTACATCAATTGGAAACTAAATGAAATACAATTTGAGAACCCTAACACCCAGTAGTATTTATAGATGCCAGAAGGACAAACCTTAGATATATATTCAGAGTAAGAGTAAGTTACAGCTTCCCTTTTATGATTTCGAGAAGGGAGTATCAACTTGATTTTTCAAGTTCAAAGATAAAATATATGTAATATTTGTGCCAGAGACCTGTGTGGATACTTAAAGAACACATATAGCTTTTCCAGAAGTTTTATAGACAGCTTTCATCACAAACGTAAATAATTTGTAATTGCTTATAACTTCAGCTCAATTGGGCCTGGCCATATTCTGCCCTCCTCAGGCACTTACTTGCATGTACCCATACTTCCACTACACACACAAAAATAAAAACAAATAACTATTCATACCCATTTAAGTTTGACAGAATTGAGTGATGCCTAAAAATAAGAAGTCTCCATAGCAGACCTAGTTGTCTATAAAAGCTATAATTGTGGCTTAAGAAATGTTTAAATAGATGCCATGCAGTATGAGAGCTTTTATAAACTTTTGTGGTAGAATATTGGACAACTCTTCATGTTCAGGAGGAAAATGATGACACACTTTTCAGTTAGGTATCTCATTTTATGGAAGAGCATTTAGCTTCCTTCGAGGATGTAGTAAGGTAGAGACAGGATTCACCAGTTGATGGAGGAAGGTCATTGGTTAAATAATAAAGAAACTGATTGGCCCTCATAGGTTAGAACATAGGTGGGTGAAGTAAACAGAACAGAATGCTGGGAGGAAGAGGAAGTGAGCTCAGATGCAGGGCAGCTCCTCTCAGAGCCAGACGCAATGCCGCTGTTCTCTGGGGCAGATGTGATGAAGCTCCAACTTAGGATGGACTTAGGCTAGAATCTTCCCAGTAAGCACACCTTGGGGTGCTACACACATTATTAGAAATGGGCTAGTCTAGGTGCGAGAGTTAGCTGAGAAGAGGCTAGATATAATGGGCCAAGCAGTGTTTAAAAGAACACAGTTTGTGTGTTGTTATTTCAGGGCATAAGCTAGCCAGGCCAGGCGACCAGGAGCTGGGGCGGCAGGAACACAGCCCGCAGCTCCCCACTACAACCAGTTTACAACATGACTTGATCTTCACTCCACAAGCTAGATATTTGTTGTTACATTCCACAAGTTTCACTATATCACACAATAGCAAGCAAGGGCACATACAGGATTATTTTTAAGTTGTCCCTGAAGGCATGAGTATATTTTATGATCAATTAACTTAGAGTCTCATCATTTATATTCTAATTACACTGTCATTTCTTCGTCCATCCACAGATATAGAATATTGTGGAGCATTCTATAAATTAATGACTAAGAAATAAAACATTCAGTACTGATTTGTGAAGAGTAATATATACATATGTATGTATATATATATATATATATGTGTGTGTGTGTGTGTATGTATGTGGGTGGGTGGACAGATAGATTGATAGATATCAAGAAGTGGATAACTGAAGCATATTCGTCTCTTTCTGGGAGTGCTGGAAGAAAAGACTACTGGCAAGGAGAAATCTTTTTCCAATGGACTAAAACAACTTGCCTGATCTTAAATCTCCCCTGCCTATGTGAGAGCCAGAGAGGAAAAATAATAGATTGTGACCAATGGATAAGGTACTTTTATTTTTGTGATAATTTAGATTCTTAATTTAATATTAAAATATTTCTATATCCAATCCACATTATGAAAAATTGATTCTATATTTAAAATCCAACAGCACATAATAATGAAATTAGAAACAGAAATGAGTTAATGAGTATTAAATAAATTTATTTTTAAGTAAAGGCAATATAATAAAAGCTACAAATTTTGGCTGTAAAGGAAACAAATTAGTAGCTGAATCAATGAGTTTAGGAGTTATGTAAACACATGCATTACCTAATTTAATTATTAAAAAAATAATTTTGGCAGTTACTTTATTGTTCTTTGCTCTGGTTGTTTTCTTTTGGTTGTTTTCTCATTGATAGTGAAGTTTAGAAAAGTCTAAATATTTCCAGATCTTTTTTTTGACAACATCTTCATTTAATAAAGCTACAGTTATAGTTCCCTATGACCTCACAGCCACACAACCCCAATACGTTGTATTCAGCTTTATCCTGGTTGTGTTGAACTAAGGAGTTTCTCTTCTTTTCTTCATCCCCAGCCTCGTCCTTGTGTGCATATCCTGGATGAATCCCTATTCCTTCTAGGGTCCAGTGCTTGCAGGCTTGGTCTTCACAAAGCTACGCAGCTGAGCTAGGGGACAGTTATGTGCCACAGGCTGTGGGTGAGAGCCAATGTCATCGAAAGTAAGGGGCATGACACAGTTGACTCCTGAAGAAGGGCTGCAAAACCGTGCAAGCAGCTGAGAGCAGTTAGGCCAAGGTCAAATGTGATACCTGATGATTCTAATCTGTGACAGATGGGAAGGGTGATCATCTGGGCAGAGTCCAGGCTACTCCAGGTTCTCATCTGGTCCCCAACAAGGAGGCAAGAAAAATATGGATGTTATATGCAGTTTTTACTTCGTTGATTGTTTATGACAGAAGGGATTTCCGTACATAGCCTTGGCTGTCCTGGAACTTACTGTGTAGACTAGGCTATACTTAGATTCACAGAGATCTGCCTGCCTCTGCCTCCTATTTGCTGGGATATGTACTTTTAAAAATCATCTGGCTGATTCATTTTAAAATTCTTCGGTAGAATAAATTGTTTCAATGAGAAATTGTTTTATAAAGTTAATGAATCACTCATATGTTTTAGCATAAAGAGGATTGATAGAGTGAAGAATATTCAATTAAATGGAATTGCAAGAAATTAAATGAAAGGAAATACATTTGTTTTGTAAAGGGAAGTTTGAAAGGTTTTTTTTTTTAATCTACAGAATATGCTCTAAGTGAAAATACTGCCCATTTATCTGACTGCATTGAGGGCACTGTCTTCAAAATTAAACAAATGCTTTTAGTGCATATTAACAGGGAAATATGTCCTGCATACAATACAGAGATGTAGGCTGCTTAAGTTCTAGAATAATTAATTTTCCAATAATGTAAAATTCAGTGCTTTTTCCTTTCTTTTTATTTTTATTAATGTGTATGTGTCTGTGTGTGTGTGTAGTGTTTATGGTCATCATATATGTGCAGATATCTTAAGATGCAAGAGCTAAATTCTAGTGCTTAAGGTGTTTATGAGCTCCCTACCTAATGTAGAAGGTAAAAATTAACCTAGTTCCTCTCCAAGAACAGCATGTTTCATGTTCACTGAACTGCATCTCTAGGTCTATACTACTTTCTGAAAACTATAGAACAAACAGATTAATCCATGGGACTTCCTTCTGTCTAAGTCACTGGCAGGTTGTTTGAAATATTCATAAGCAAAGGAACTCTATACATCTAGAAAATCTGAGTAACATGACTACAAACTTGACTATTATAGATGATTATCTATTAACCTATATTTCTTAATTATACATTACATTTTAAATGAACTACACAATCACAATAACTTAATCAAGTGCAGAAATATAATACAACAAAATTGATCTTAATTTATATCAATAAATCAAGATCTATACCAATGTAAATTATTCATATTTATATTATATCCCCCTTTAAATGTAAACAAACATTTATAGACAATATTTGGGAATATGGGCTTAGTACTGTCCATACTGCTTCTTGCTGTTTGGAGGTGCTGTTAATCAGGTCTTTCATGGTGCATCCTGTGTGTTAGGTTCATCTCTTTCAGCAGTTGGGCAAAGAAATTTTTGAGGATATTTATGGAAACCTTTCAGGAGGCCTTGGTCCATTAAACCATATTTGCCTGTAGGCAATCCATAGGTTCTCATTTTCTGTGAAAACAAAAGAATAACCTCTTTTTCCAAGAAACTTTTCTTTAGACTCAAATTCTGAAGTCATGATACCTTCATAAAATACATGCTAGATTAACTTAGCAGCCCATAAAATGAAATGTCGCTCTATACTTAGCTCCTTCACAATCAAAAACTTTAAAGAAAACACAGTATCACGGCGGATGGCAGGCCTATCTCACTCATGAACATCGATGCAAAAATCCTCAATAAAATACTGGCAAACCGAATCCAAGAACACATCAGAAAAATTATCCATTATGATCAAGTAGGCTTCATTCCAGAGATGCAGGGCTGGTTCAACATACGAAAATCTATCAATGTAATCCACCATATAAATAAACAAAAAGAAAAAAAACATATGATCATTTCATTAGATGCTGAAAAAGCATTCGACAAAATTCAACACCCCTTTATGATGAAGGTCTTGGAGAGATTAGGGATAAAAGGATCATACCTAAATATAATAAAATCTATTTACAGCAAGCCGATAGCTAACATCAAATTAAACGGAGAAAAACTCAAAGCCATCCCACTAAAATCAGGAACATGACAACGATGTCCACTCTCTCCATACCTCTTCAATATAGTGCTTGAAGTTTTAGCAATAGTGATAAGACAACATAAGGGGATCAAGGGGATTCGTATTGGAAAGGAAGAAGTTAAGCTTTCGTTATTTGCAGATGATATGATAGTATACATAAGCGACCCAAAAAACTCTACCAAAAAACTCCTACAGCTGATAAACACCTTTGGTAATGTCGCAGGATACAAGATCAACTCCAAAAAATCAGTTGCCTTCCTATACACAAAGGATAAGGAAGCAGAGAGGGAAATCAGAGAAGCATCACCTTTCACGATAGCCACAAATAGCATAAAATATCTTGGGGTAACACTAACCAAGGAAGTGAAAGATCTATTTGACAAGAACTTTAAGTCTTTGAAGAAAGAAATTGATGAGGACACCAGAAAATGGAAGGATCTCCCTTGCTCTTGGATTGGGAGGATCAACATAGTAAAAATGGCAATTCTACCAGAAGCAAGCTATAGATTCAATGCAATCACCATCAAAATCCCATCAAAATTCTTCACAGATCTGGAAAAGACAATAATCAACTTTATATGGAAAAACAAAAAACCCAGGATAGCCAAAACAATCCTATACAATAAAGGATTGTCTGGGGGCATTACCATCCCTGACTTCAAACTCTATTACAGAGCTACAGTATTGAAAACAGCTTGGTATTGGCATAGAAACAGAGAAGTCGACCAATGGAATCGAATAGAAGACCCTAGGTTTAACCCACAAACCTATGAACACCTGATTTTTGATAAAGGAGCTAAAAGTATTCAATGGAAGAAAGAAAGCATCTTTAACAAATGGTGCTGGCAAAACTGGATGTCAGCCTGTAGAAGAATGAAAATAGATCCATATCTATAACCATGCTCAAAACTCAAGTCCAAATGGATTAAAGACCTCAATATCAGTCCGAACACACTGAACCTGATAGAAGAGAAAGTTGGAAGTACTCTACAACACATGGGCACAGGAGACCATTTCCTACGTATAACCCCAGCAGCACACACATTAAGGGCATCATTGAATAAATGGGACCTCCTGAGACTGAGAAGCTTCTGTAAAGCAAAGGACACTGTCACTAAGACAAAAAGGCAACCCACTGACTGGGAGAAGATCTTCACCAACCCCGCAACAGACAAAGGTCTGATCTCCAAAATATATAAAGAACTCAAGAAAGTAGACCGTAAAGGGCTAATCAACCCAATTAAAAAATGGGGCACTGAGCTGAACAGAGAATTCTCAACAGAAGAAGTTCGAATGGCCAAAAGACATTTAAGGTCATGCTCAACTTCCCTAGTGATCAGGGAAATGCAAATCAAGACAACTTTAAGATACCATCTTACACTTGTCAGAATGGCTCAAATAAAAAACACCAATGATAGCCTTTGCTGGAGAGGTTGTGGAGAAAGGGGTACACTCATCCATTGCTGGTGGGAATGCAAACTTGTGCAACCACTTTGGAAAACACTGTGGCGGTTTCTCAGGAATTTTGGGATCCAACTACCCCTGGACACAGCAATACCACTCTTGGGAATATACCCAAGAAATGCCCTATCATACAACAAAAGTATATGCTCAACTATGTTCATAGCAGCATTGTTTGTAATAGCCAGAACCTGGAAACAACCTAGATGCCCTTCAATGGAAGAATGGATGAAGAAAGTATGGAATATATACATATTAGAGTACTACTCAGCAGTAAAAAACAATGACTTCCTGAATTTTGCAGGCAAATGGACGGAAATAGAAAACACTATCCTGAGTGAGGTGAGCCAGACCCAAAAAGAGGAACATGGGATGTACTCACTCATATTTGGTTTCTAGCCATGAATAGGGGACGTTGAGCCTATTATGCGTGGTCCTAGAGAAGCTAATTAAGAAGGTGAACCCAAAGAAAAACATTTAGGTGATGAAAGGAGACAGAGAAAAAGACCCACATTGGAGCACTGGACTGAAATCTCAAGGTCCAAATCATGAGCAGGAGACAGGGCACGAGCAGGGAACTTAGGACCGCGAGGGGTGCACCCACACACTGAGACAATAGGGATGCTCTATCAGGATCTCACCAAGGCCAGCTGGCCTGGGTCTGAAAAAGCATGGGATAAAACCGGACTTGCTGAACAAAATGGACAATGAGGACTACTGAGAACTCAAGAACAATGGCAATGGGTTTTTGATCCTACTGCACGTACTGGCTTTGTGGGAGCCTAGGCAGTTTGGATGCTCACCTTACTAGACCTGGATGGAGTTGGGTGGTCCTTGGACTTCCCACAGGGCAGGGAACCCGGATTACTCTTAGGGATGATGAGGGAGGGGGACTTGATGGGGGAGGGGGAGGGAAATGGGAGGTGGTGGCGGGGAGAAGGCAGAAATCTTTAATAAATAAATAAACAAAAAAAAACACAGTATAATAATCCAGACACTCTGTGCATTTTTCCATCTTTACATGACTTGTTTTTACTCTATTACTTTACTCTGTCTCTTTAAAGACTTTACCCCTTTTTTAAAAAGCATTAACTTTATTTTATGACTCTTTATACTCTTTTTTCTTTTCTCTCTCAAGCCTACATATATTTATCCAACACCGTGACCCATTTTTAGGTATTTTATGTCTGAATTTGCCTTATTGCCTTGTCTGTAATTCTCTACTGTCTTGAAGAGCTTTTAAAATGCTAAGCAGCTTGGTTACAGCTGCTCTGGATACTGGCTCTGTCTCTCTCCAATTTTAAAATGGTGGAAGCACCACCAGTTCTAGTTCTGAAGCCCCCAGGCTGGAGCCACACTCAGCAGTCCAACCCCAAGAATGAGCGTGCAGAAAATAAACCCATTTTATCTGAGTTGCAGCCAAATCTGCCACGCAGAGTACTGCACAGCCTAGAAACATTTCTGTGCTCTGTGTATGGTGGCAGAAATTCGCCATACTTTCCTGCTTGTGCACACCTAGTAGACCTGATCCTGCTGCCTGCCCAGGCAGGAAGCGCGAAGCCACAGGCATGGTGTCTGCCACTTTCCTCCCAACCCTCTTGGGCACAGAAACACCCTTGCCCTAGCCAGAGTTCCCTCTGGCATCACAGCCCAAGAATTTGCATTTTAACGTGTTTTTTTTTTTCTTCCTGCAACAGCTGCTAAATCAGGAAGAAAATCTTAAAGGAGCTGTTGTAGGCCACTAGCTGTGTTAATCTCTCTCTCTCTCTCTCTCTCTCTCTCTCTCTCTGGTCTAGAATTTGTTTTTCAAGCACTCTCAGATTTTCCATGGAGTTAGTTGACCACATTGGAGAGATAATAATATACATAATCCAGATTCTCTGTGTATATTCCATATTTACATGGCTTATTTTTCTTTACTCCTTTAATCTATAACTGTATTCTATTACTTTTACTGTCTCTTTAAAGATTTTACTTTTTTATAATTGTCTATATTTTTCCTTTCTCTCCCAAACCTATGTGCATTTTTATTTATTTATTTATTTATTTATTTATTTATTTGATTTTTCGAGACAGGGTTTCTCTGTGGTTTTGAAGCCTGTCCTGGAACTAGCTCTTGTAGACCAGGCTGGTCTCGAACTCACAGAGATCCGCCTGCCTCTGCCTCCCAAGTGCTGGGATTAAAGGCGCACGCCATGGCTCTATGTGCATTTTTAAACAAATTAAAACCCATTCAGATGTTTATTTCTAACTCTGTCTTTATTATGTATCTGTAATCATCTTTTGACTAAAAGCACTTTTTTTTAATGCTAAGCAATCACGACTAGGACGAACTCTATGGCTCTGCCTGCTAGTTCTTCCCAGTTCAACATGGCAGAGGTTTGTTCACCAACTCTGTAAGCCATGCTCACTGCCCAAACTCCAGGGATGCAAAGGGGCTATGTCGTCCTTAGGCAATCTGTAGTCTGATATTCCCAGATTCCATTTACTGCTCTGTAGTAGAACCTCTGGAAAGAGGCAGAGCCATTTCATTCTGTCATTCTCCAACATGAACCAGGAAGCCTGCTCATAAAGAAGCTCTACAGGCCACCAGCAAACAGAGCTTATCTGAAAGAAATGCAGCTACTAAGCTGTGTTTGGCTCCCAGATTTTGAGTCTAGAAGCCATCTTTTTGTCCTCAATTTTTTTTTTTTTACATTTTATGTGGATCAATTCTCCTGATGGTAACCACTATTTTGTAAACGGAGACAGTTCATTCATTTCCTGACCATACAGACCCAAATAATCACATAGAAACTACATTAAATGCAATATTGTTTGGCCAAACTTCAAAATTTGGGTCTAAAGACAAGTTTCTTGGAAAAAGAGGTTCTTCGTTTTCACAGATGATGAGAACCAATGGATTGCCTCAAGGCAAATATGGTTTCATGGATCAAGGCCTCCTGAAAGGTTGCAATAAATACCCTAAAAAAATTTCTTTGCCCAACTGCTGAAAGAGATGAACCTAGCACACGGTATACACCATGAAATATCTGATTAACTGTAGCAAATATCTAGCTAGCTCTTACATCTTAAATTCACCCATTTATATCCATCTCTGTATTGTCATGAGGTTGTGGGCTACCGATAAGGTTCCTAAAGTTTCTGTATGCCCTTCTCCTTTTACAGTTACATGGTGTCTCTTTGACTACCTCAAGAGCCCATGATACCCCTCTTGGTCAATTTATAATCTGTAGTTCTGATTCATGATGTATTTAAAGTAGAGTCATCTGGTGAAAATTGGGTTACTACTAACTGGAGACTATTGAGATTATAAATGGCTTCACAAATGAATGCAAAAGTCTCACATCTCCTTGAATATATCAGTAGTAAATAGTCCGTCAGTGAGAAATAGTATTATCTGTGTCCATATTGTATTTGTGACTGACTATTGATGGTCCTCTTCCTGCATAGACATGTGTATGTATCCGCAATTGCTTTCAATTTGATGTTGGAAGGGCTGTGTCTTGTCAGACAGTCATACCACAATCCTTTTCTTTATCTCCCAGCTTTTACATTTATTCTAGTCATTTGAAAACTTTGTGTTTATAAAGATTATAAAATCCCTATAAAAGCATTACAATATAGCACCCACATAAAAAAGAATACATACAATATTTGTCATTTTTGCTCTAGTCTATACTTCACTCAGAAGGATGTTTTCTTTGCTCCATCTAATTTCCTGTGAATTTCACAATTAGATATAAAAGACTAAGAGAAAAGGGAGGATATTTCAAGGAAAGGGAAATAATATATAGTGATAGCAAGATGGGAATGATATAAGAAAGGAGAACTAAACCAGAAATAGAAGAAAAGGACAAGTGAGAGAATACAAGGAGTAAATGCGAATTGTAAAGGTCATTTGAGGGGTCAAATGGAAACTACTTCTTTGAAGCTTTTAAAAATATATACACATATAAAAGAAATCTTCGTGGAGTCACAAAATAATTGAGGAGAAAATGTCCCACATAGACATTTTTTTTTTCTTTTTCTTTGCACCAATTGGAACATCCTGTTCTGGGAATCAGTTACTTATAGTTGACATGTTGACAAATGGTGCACTATGGAAACCACCAAACAAATCATTACATTGCCAAGTAGCCAGTTGTTCTCCAAATAATGATGGAAAGACCCTGTTACGGAAGGCAACATTTGCATATATAATTGAACATGGAGAAGTTGAGGCAGTGCATAACCTGTCCATTAGCCCTACGGACTAGTTTTTATTTTGCTGAAATATATTCCACTTACTACCAGGGAAGAAAGGAAAACACTAATACTATTCCCAACACTGAAGCCTACCCCAGTAACTTGCCTGCATTATATGTCAGTCTCATAGTAATAGAGACACTTCTGTGTGTGTTTCTTGAAATATATATATTAAATGGTTTATTTTGTTTATGTTGTTTGTTTTCTACAGAGGAATAGGAAGAAGGCCTGTTGTTAGTGTTGAAGAGATGGAGAAGGACTGAGAGAAGTTGTTGGAGTCAGCACTAATCAGAACATATTTTATGAGTAAAAATTCATTTTCAACTAAAAAAAAACTATAGACAACCAAAAACTTTCATTGTGTTTTAGAAGGGATGGTCTAAATGCTTTTTATACAGTATGATTTTTGTAGATCTTCAACTCGCATTTCTTGCCTTAAACTTCAGAAATCCCTATGAAAATCATGTATTTTTATTGTTTTTATCTCTCATTTAATGTTCATTTGCTGAAATAAAACATTTAGAGGAGATGGATATTCTCCTTTCACACTTAGTGATTGCTCTGTTACATTATTGTGCCATACCACAAGTTACTTCAAAACCTAGATCCTCTGAAAATTCAGACGAGTATAGCAGATGCTTTGTCTCTTTCTTAGATACGCATCTTCTATCAAGCCATCACGCCTGCATTTCCAGCATCTCTGTATTCCTGGGTTGCCAGTCTTAGATACCAATGGAAGCAAATAAATGCTCATTCTGTTCAAGCATCTGTTAAATGCTGTTGAACCTTTAGGATGTGCCTATTTCACAATCTAGTACGGATTTTATAAACAGAGAAAACAGAAAGTTTTCAATACCAAGAAATGATAAAACAATGATTGAAACCCTTAGAAAATCAGTTGAATTCAGAAGAAATAAAATAATATAAAAGAGTCTTAACATATTATGTGACCTAAATTTCTGAGAAAACAACATTCTGAAATAAACATCATGCTTGGGCTGGAGTTGTCATGTTAAAGAAAAAATGACAACAGACTGCAGAAAAATACCGATCAATCAAACCTGAGCAAGCTTCCCAAGTAAACAATCTTCATTGAAAGAAATCAATTTAAATGTGGCTATTATTATTACTTACATAAAAAATATTTCCTAGAAACTTATCATAAAATATAACACAATATAAAGACATACATATAATAAGTAAGGAATGGGGAAAATATATGTTGCTAGATAATTGTGTTTTGTTTCTAGGCACTGTACACAATATGCTTTTTCTTACTATATTGTTTCCTTTTCAAATTATTTGAACTAGTGATTCATTTAGTTCTTTGAAAAACATGGGTAAGTAAATCTTTTACTATGTTTTATATAGAAAGACACAATTTTCTTGTTTGGACCTTTTAGTCTCTGTATATCCTACTTAGGTCAGTATCTAAATAAATAAATTTCTCACTGTAAATGATAAAGCACAGAGTCTCACTCATCTTAGTCATGATGGCTTCATTAGTGCAGAACTGGGAGGCTGACTGTCCATCTCTGTTTACCAACTGAAGAAAGTCTAGGATATTTTGAATGTTAAATTTTAATGTTAATCTAAGTTTCTCGTTTTTCTCCTGTGGTAAAATAGATATATACTCATGATATTTTATAAAAGGATAAGCAATGAATAAAATTCTTTAAAATTGAATGTGTGTATGTCAAGGACATAGATGGACACTAAGCTTTAGCAAAAATTCTCTATTTTCTCATAAAGCTGTCTTCTTGATTGGAACATATATTTCATTTAATTTCTTGTATAGATTATAACTAAATAAATAGTAAATATATAAATGTTCCCTGAAAATTGAAATGATATTCAATGTGAAATGCACGTGTATGTGTTTATACACACTTGGAAAACATATTGATTACATGAAGTAGAATTATTAAATCCTTCTGACCTTAACAATATGTTTAGTATATAAATAGACAGATAGATTGAGCAAGCTTTAGGATTTTGGATACTGAAGCAAAGTTTTATATATATGATCTTTACCTGGAACATAAAAATTAAATCTGGTATATCATCTCATTTCTTTATTACAGTAACTAAAATTTTAAAACAATAGTATAATTTTATAAATATAATAAACTTGCTACTTTTCAGCTGAGAGGTATGATAATATGATTTTGTTTGCTTAGTAGATATGGTTTACTCGAAATATAAGTTAAACGTTCAGTGGTGTAATAAATTATTTGTAATATAAATTTAATGATGTAATTCACTTTTCTTAACAATACAGACTGAGACTCAGGTTCCCAAGTGGTAGGTAATAGTTAACTTGAGGAATGCCAAGTTAAACTTTCAGTAGAATAATAGATATGCTATAATGTAAATCCATTCATGTAATTAAGTTTTCTTCACAATAAAGGCTAAAAGTCCACCTCACCAGTGGCTATAACCTTTAAAGAAATTTATAACAAATTAAGTTTTGATCCTAAAGGATAAAAAGAGATGAAACCCATTCTTACTAAATATGCTGGTGATGCTTCCTTTTTGTTATGTATGTAATTTTGGAATATTGTGTATTTAAATTTGAAATTTTCTAATAAAGGCCTGGTCTTTATGTAAAATTCATAATATTTTATTGAAGGATAAATTACTGACTAAATGTGACACATCTTATCTAATGGGCTGTTCATTTGGAGTTACATCGCTGAAGAAAGAAGTTACCTAAGAAGAATTCATTTTACAAATATTTCATCTGGGGACCTTAATTTGAAAATATAACAAAACTGCCTTCTGAGGAGCATTCTGAATTCAGCTGCCAAATGAACTAATTACCCACGTGCAGACTTCTCAACTAATTAAATTCAACAGAGAAATTTTCTAGCATCGCTTTTGCAAGATAAAGTGCTTACTGCGTTTATTGAACTTCATTTCAGAAATGAAGAAAGTTAGAATCAATGAACACTTTAAAACCAATTCCAAAGAATAATGAAGTAGTTGAATTTAAAGCTTATCCCATTGCTTACATGCTGACCACTAGATATGCTAAATTTCTATGAAGATGATCTTCTATGAAGATCATTCAAGAGAAACCATAGACCTGCAAACTGCAAATATAAGTAGTTATTCTCAAAACCGTTATTACTATAAGTTTTTTTACATAAAGTGGAAAATATAATATATATGTATCTGATGCATGATACCATGTTTGAAATGGGAAGTGCTTCTGTAAGATGTATTTTTGATGCAACATTCATTAGTATTTACAATATTATTTTCAAATATAAAAAATTGTTTTTCTAAATCAAAATATTCAGGAATTGAGAAAAACAAAGCAGGTAAATCTTTATACCTTATTTATTTTGACAACTAATACTAACACATTTTTACAGGTATTTTCCTTTATGTGTGCATCAGTGTGCCTGTGTCTGTGTGTGGGCCTTTGTCTCGTCTCTCTCTCTCTCTCTCTCTCTCTCTCTCTCTCTCTCTCTCTCTCTCTCTCTGTGTGTGTATGTGTGTGTGTGGTCTGTGTATGTGTTTGTGTCTGTATATGTATCTGTGTCTGTGTTTCTCTGTCTGTCTGTCTGTCTCTCTCGTATGTGTGTTTGTTTGTGTGTGTGTGTGTGTGTGTGTGTGTGTGTAGAAGGAAGAGTTGGGAATCAGCTAATTGTTATTTGATAAAGAATCTTCTTAAAGGAATGACTTTGTGCAATTGGAAATGGTGTTCTCCTTTGTAAAAAGACTGATAAAAGAACTTCCGTTTTTTAATGGAGAAGGGTAGATTCTTATCGTTCTTTACATCCAAAAAATGGTATTTTAACAGAAATATTCTTTGTGAGAACTGGTGTGTAAGAAATGAAATTGAATGCAACTCATACAATGTTTGTTTTAGCAGTCGGCCATCATCATAATCAAAACAGTAAAGACATGATTTATATTACTTTTTCGACAGAGAAAAGCAGGACCATTACAAATTCTGAAGTGGTAACAATCACTTGGTGAAATGAAAACACTAAATTTGCAGCTCAATGGCTGCCATTCTATGATTAAATACTTGCTTTTTCATTAGTCATTAGCAAAGCATTTCTCCAATGAAGAGTTGCAATGACGATACATGGAACAGTCTCATATTATTCTTATGATAATTTACTCATAAAGAACTAGTACAGTGTTAAATGCCATGATTATATTGGCATTTCTATCTTGTTTATTCTTTTCTATTATGATATTTTAGGACAAGGTGCAAAATATAAACTGATTTTGCTGCAAATAAGCTTAACAAGGGATATGACTTTTATAACCACACATTACTGAAGTGCTTTAAAAGAATGGGTAATTCCCTTGGTTAACTGCATAAGTTGATGCAACTTGGCCTGGATATTAACTTCTCTAGATAGCACTGACAGAGAAACAGTAGAGAATCTTCAAGTTTTTTATAGACTTTCTGTCTCTTTTCAGGAGGTTATCTCAGGAATAAGTGCGAAAGATGCTCATGGTCACCTAAAACTTTCCTTGAGTTCTCCAATCTCTTATCTCACAAATTCAAACAATGAAATTTATAGGCAGAAAGAAGTTCATGTGTGGGAGCCTGTAGTAGGAGCTGCGGGCTGTGTTCCTGCCGCCCCAGCTCCTAGTCGCCTAGCTAGCTTATGCCCCAAAATAACAACACACAAACTCTATTCATTTAAACACTGCTTGGCCCATTTCTATTCATGTGTGTAGCACCCCAAGGTGCGCTTACCAGGGAGATTCTAGCCTACCTCCATCCTTGGTCAGAGCTTCATCGCATCTGCCCTGGCAATGATCTACATGGCGTCTGGCCTGGGGAGCAGAGCTATGGCTTCTCTGCTCACTTCCCTTCTTCCCAGCATTCTGTTCTGTTTACTCCACCCACCTATGTTCTAACCTATGAGGGCCAAGCAGTTTCTTTATTAGCCAATGACCTTCCTCCATCAGAAGTCTAGGATAAACAGAGAAAAAAGAAGGAGCAGGTTACTGAAAATGGGTTACTGTCAATCATAAAATGAACTGAGGTCTAGAAAGTTTCTCAGTCCAATTGGCTCAACCACAAGGTTTTCCATTGTCACTTCTCAGGCACATCACAACCATGTGTTAGCTTCCAGGCAGGGATAAAACATAACAAGGAACTGAAACCAAATCTCTCCTCTGATCTTTCTGGCTCTAGCATACTCGAAGCAGTGCATTTAGCTGTCTGTTATAACTGGCATGTTAATGTCTCATATTCTCATCAGTAAAGGCAGGAAGATATCCAAAATATATATATTTAAAAAAACATTATTGCCAACAAATGAGGTGACAACTTCACACTTGTCAACATACACAAAAAACCCACACCCTTAATATTTAAGAGACTATGAAATACTTTAATCTGGAGGCCTTGGAGTGATATGGCCTGAGAACAGAAGTTTACTCTACCTCAAATTCATGTTCCAAAGAGAAATCAGTTTTATTAAGACATTTTTTTTTTCCAGAATGAGAAGTGTCATATTTCAGGGCAAGATTTACGTGTATTTAAATCAGAGAGGCTAGAACAATATCTGTGATTGTTTTTTATAGTCCCAAAACATTCTTACTTTTGGGAGATTAGTGCAAGCTAGTGGAGTGCTAAAATTATAGATTCTCAAAAAGTTCTATCTATCAATCATACAACAGGATAGGCAGTGAGGTAAGTAAGCAATGGCTATTTCCAACAGTTAAAACTAGCCAAAGATAATGCTATTTGCTTCTAAACATGAATAATTATAATCCCTCCACAGTGCTGACCTTCTACCCAGTCAGTCAGTCTCTGGAGGCATGCTTCTTCTCAGGAGCTGCTGTGCACAGCCCCCCCCAAACCCCTACTAAGTATACCATCTTGTGCATGTGGGGCCAATGTATATAATTTATTAAATACAGTAAATTCCCTCAAAGCAAAATCTATTATTTCGGGAATCCGGCATCAATAAAGTCAAGTAGTGGACATCACCTCAGGCTTCAGGATTCAAAGAGTAGCTGGTAAAGGCATGTATGAAAGAAACTCCTTGATAATATCAAAATGATTACTCATCATAATCTTTATCTAATTTTTTCATATCTTCTTTACACAATATAACATTTACATATGATATTTGCTACTATATCTAAAATAAACTAATTGAGAAGAAGTTTGGCCTAATGGAGCGAAGTTAACAAATGCAACAAGTATATCTAAATTAATCAGTATTTACATATTTCTCAATTACATTGATTAAAATGACCTTCAATTTTTCTATCAACTTTAAATTTCATTTTCCAATCCTGGATTATCTTTGACCTTGAAATCATTCATGTATTCTATTTTTTGTTTCATTATATTTTTTTGTTAGATTCTATTTGGGCATCACTTGTTCTGCTCATTTTTCTTAAGTCCATTTTCCTTAATTTCATTGAGTTATTTTTTTTTGCTATTTTCTTTAAATTACTAAATTCTTTGATGAAATAATTGTTGCAAAGTACTTGATTACACTGTGTAAAATAATTCACTCTGATTGCTTTATTAAAGACTAATAGATAGGCAGGATTTACACGAGAAAGGATGCTGGAAAGAAGAAAGGCAGTATCTCAAGGAGATGCCATGAGATGTTGAGGAAGCATGATGCGCCATATGTAAATGATGCAAACAAACCTTTGGGCAGCACATGGATTAACAAAAATAGGATAATAAAGTTATAATAGATAGTTAAAACAAGATTAAGCTATCTACCAAGCTTTCATAATTTTGTGTGGTTATTGGGGAGGTGGCAGAAAAAAAAGAAAATTCCAACTGCACTTATTTTAAAATATGTTCCCTGTGGTTAATCTATATTACTATCATTGGCAAATATTTCCAGAAGACTGTGAGTTTTTGGAGAGAAGTTTCTGAGGTGATATTACATATTGATGTTATTTGTTGTGATGAGATTTGATCATGGAGACTTTTTTTTTACTAATTCTAAGCATGATATTGACAAACATGGAGAAAGTTGTATCAGAAGAGAGGATATGCAGGTAGGCTGGCCTAAAAGTTTGAAACTGTTTAGATGGAATGAAGTCAAATGGATAGATGATATTGGACTAGTATATAGGATGTGTCTCCTGATCCAAAACTACAGTGTGGGAGTAGATTTGACTGAGTAGAATTGAAATATGTGGTATAGAAGGGGCCTGTGGGTTGAGTGGTAGTTAGAGAAAACAATGGCTAATGCCTAGAGATTAGATGTGGCTTAGGTAGGGGAAGCAAGAGTAGAAAATTGAATCTGAGCTAAGTGTGACAGGTTATATGTATGTGTGGATGGAGAGGGTTAGGGAAACTCTCCAGGGTAGAGCCTAGAGAAGTGTACCATAGATCTGGCTGAGAAAGAATCTGTTGAAGAGCAGAAGGTATCTGTGAGTGGTGGCAGACAGAGTGCTTAAAGAGATTCTGGAGAAGGATGGGAAATATTTCTTAACAAATTTAACAAACATGTAGGTTTTTTGGATGGTTTTATATTTTAATTGAAGAATTTCCATTTTTCTGATTTTACAAATAATTTCTTTTCCCAGGACTTTGTTCAGCTTGCAAGCAAAAAACAGTTTGTAGGCAGTAAAAGTTTCTATGAAATTTTCCAGGTATGTCCACCTTAGTTGCTAGGATACATAAAGTCTGCTAGAATACAGTTTGGAAAACTCATTCTCCATATTCATTTATATGTTGAATTTATGTGAAATTCTTCTAATAGTAAACTGTCTTTCCATCTTCCTTTTTTGCTTTTTCCATAGAATGATTCACAATTAGGTTATTTGAAAATATGTAGTTGGTTTTATTTCCTGTTTTTCTCTTAATTAATTTTAGAAGTTGAAGGGTTTATCATGGAAAAGAAAACAAACAACTAGGCAGAGATGGCATGGGAGTGGAATTTCAACTGTATTGAGTACATACAGTACAAGAAGAAGGTCATGTTATAAAACCCCAAGGTCCCTTCCAATTAATGTACTTCCTCCAACTAGGTTTCTAATATAAAAAGTCTGATAGTCTTCCCAAACAGTGACATTACCTGGGGACCTTGTGTTCAAACACATGAACCTACAGGGAACATTTCTTACTAGAAAAAAAAAGAACAAAATGAAACAGTTACTATCTCAATGTCATGCTATAAATAGCCTACCAACGTTGTGACTCTCCATTTAATCATTGAATAAATTATGTGGTCATATTTTGCAAAGACACAATTGTAGTCTCATGGAGTTTAAGCAATCTGCCTGCTATTATTCAAATAGCACTTAACCAGCTGATAGCTTTGAAAAGTCTGGCTTCTAAGTCTACACTCTTAAATAGATCCATCTACACCCTCTCTATACTCTTTTGAAATGGTATTTAAGGATTTTCAACAATGCTCATGTGCTTTCTCTAGCATCCTTTTCTCTTCTAAGAGATTTTGGAAAGCAAAATTATGAATATGAACTTCAGCATAGAATGATTTGTGGAAATGGACAAAAAATTAATTGCAGTAATGATTGAACAATACTGATTTTTAAGAATAGCCTGCCCTTTTTTAATTTCACAAATGACTGCTATATTTCATTATTTTTCCGCTCATATTCAAAGTTAGCCCACAATCTTTCAACTCTCTCTTAAATTCATATCCTCTTCTTCAGCTATTATTGTTTCAGACAAACCTACTGCTTTCATTTAGTGTTGTTTATATGTACACACTCTTAACTGTACCTATGCTAACTCTCAAAATGAAGTAATATGGTATACCAACACAAAACAATAATCAAAACACTTTGGTTTTCTAATAAATCAGAAATTTTTTTCACCCAAGTTTTAAATATTCTGTTTTCTTTAAAATTAATTTCATTCAATGTAATGAAAATTGTGATTTAAATAATTTATATAGGTTTTCCTCAAGCATGAATCTCAATTTTACATTTTTGTCTCTGTTCTTCATGAAGGAAAATCACTGTCACTCTGATCATCTAATATCCTAATTATAGGCTTGTTTCTGATTGTCTTGTCAGGCTCCCTACTGCTATAATTGTATTCATTATTCAATCTTCTGTACAAGAGTAAATGTGAAGTCATAAAACAGAGCACATTATGTGATAAAATAATCCTCTCTAACTTTGAAAAACATAGCCTTAAGATGTCTATAATGCTTTTTTTTTTACTGAAAATGCCCCAGCTTGTCCCAATGCATATATTACAGAGGGAGACTATAAAAGTAATCTTGTGAAGCCAGGTAATAATGAATAGTGAAATGAATACCTAATTATGATTGTGATGTAGGAGTGATTTCTTTCTAATCTGTTGCTTTCATTGGTTAATTAATAAAGAAACTGTCTAGGCCCATTTGATAGGCCAACCCTTAGGTGGGTGGAGTAAACAGAACAGAATGCTGGGAGAAAGAAGCCGAGTCAGACAGTCGCCATGATTCTCCCACTCCAGACAGACGCAGGTTAAGATCTTCCCTGGTAAGCCAACTCGTAGTGCTACATAGAATATTAGAAATGGGTTAGATCAATATGTAAGAGCTAGCCAATAAGACGCTGGAACTAAAGGGCCAAGCCAGTGTTTAAAAGAATACAGTTTCCATTTAATTATTTCGGCTGTAAAGCTAGTCAGGTGGCAGGATGCAACCCGCCGCTCCATACAACATGATTGAGTATGATTATGTATATTTCTTAAACAAGACTATTTATCTTTTCCTGAGCAATAAAAATCACCACATGGCCTAATTTTTGAAGTATTCTACTGTTAGTACAATGTAGGTGTTGTAATACATCATCAAGGTAACATCTTATTTAATCCCCTTTAGTGTATTGTAAAACAAAGTATATTCTTCAAGTATTTTTATATGTTGTAAGATGCTGCTTGTTCTTCTCAGCCACCCAGCTAGCTTAGACACAAAATAATCACACAGAAACCATGTTATTTAAATCACTGCATTGTCCATTAGCTCTAGATTCTTATTGGCTAATTCTTACATATTAGTTTAACTAATTTCTATTAATCTGTGTATTACCACATGACACTGACTTGTGTAATATTCCCAGGATCTGTCTCAGGCAGAGGATCCATGGCTTCTCTCTAAATCCTCCCTTCTTTCTCCCAGCCCTCAGCCTAGCTTTCCCTGCCTACATGAGTTTTGCCTTACTATAGGTCAAAATCAGTTTCTTTATTTATTCATAGTAACCACAGCACAGAGAGGGGACTCCCATATCACCTCCCCTTTTCTGTTTCAATAAAAAGGAAGGCTTTAAATTTAGTATAGTAAAATTACATATAACAAAACAGGTATCAAACAAGAATTTTACTTAAAATGGTCCATAGCTGGACCTCCCAGGAAAGAGAGTTTGTGCTGCCAGCATGGCCCAGAAAGCTGGCATATCAAAATGGCATGGCTTTTTTCTTTTGCTACCACTGATCAAGAAAACCTCTTTTAAAGGGGCTGCTGCAGTCTACCAACAAACAGCAAGAGAATGTGTTAAACTCTGTATTTTTGTGTCTAGAATTCCTTTTCAAGCTCTGTCAGGTTTTAAGTTGATTTTAGTTGGCAAAGTGGGCACCAATATGTAAGAGTTAGCCAATAAGAAGCTAGAGCTAATGGGCCAAGCAGTAATTTAATTAATACAGTTTCTGTATGATTATTTCAGGTCTAAGCTAGCCAAGAGGCTGAGATGAATGAGCAGCCCCCTCCTCCAACAAACAATGAGTTAGTTAAAAGAGCTATGGTCTTTGTGGAGCACTGTATTACTTCTGTAATAACTGCAGTTATAACTAAATTCATTTAAATATATTAATGTATTTTTTAAATGAGTGAATGGCTAATTTTAATAAACTATAGTCGAAAATAAATATGTATACATTTCTGAACTACCTATTGTTTGACATTGAGATATTTTGTTACAATATAACCTCTTGCTTATTTTTGCTTTTCTTTTTCTTATGGAAATATATTCATTTAAATTCCAATCATTTTTCAATTCAAATGGAAAGTTTTTAATAAGAAGCTGTCTTATAATTCAATATGCATTTTCTATCTCACCATTCAGCTGAAACTTTTTGTTTTCACTTTGTACACATCAGACACTGCATGCAGTATAATAAGATACTTCTTGTGGTTTTAATCTCACTAAGACATATTTTATGATTCTGTGTGTATACCATCAATATAAAAATAAATTGAATTGAGCTTGTTATAGCACTATTTGAAAAGAAAGCACTCAAAAAGAATTTTTGTTCAAAAGATAATGAGCAGGTACTTATATTTTCATTACTAAGTTCAAGATAGAGCACACAAAATTTTTAAAAAAACATGAATATAAAATATATTACTATTTCATTTCAAAATGTGCTAACTTACTCATAGTTTGTTTTTCCCTCAAATTATCATTTTCTAAAGTTAGATAAAAATTAAAACATAAATTCTATACTAAACTTTTATAGGAACAATACTAGTGATTTGTGTTTAAGAAGCTAACTGCAATGAGATTTAAAATATACATCAAATATAACTTTGGACAAATATATTTGCATTTTTACATTTGTTTGCCTGAGATTATACCTTTATCTTGCATTGAGGATTTTTGCCTTCACAGTACAATTTCCAGTCTAAAAAGTAAATATATGCTTAAAATTAATTACATTAATTTATTCATTCATCTATATTATTAAGTAAAATACTTTGTTTATTAGATATTATTATATATATTTAATTTATTATATATTAAATAAAATATATAATAAATATTTGTTTTTAAATAAAAGTATAATTATTTTATGTAAAACCTTTACATATTGAATGATCATAAAAAGTAGTTTTCAGTACTTTATTCTCAAGTAATTAAGATTTTAAAAGTTATTATTCATGTTTTGAGAAGGTAGTTCAATTATAATACAGGTATACTATTTCTTCTTAAGCCTGAAATGTGCATATTTTAAAATGGCTTGTTTTTTCTATTAAATCATAATTATATTTTAGATTAATGAATATAACTATAAACATATAATATACAACGTTTTTATTTCTTATATAAACAGAAACTAAGGTGTGGGTAAGTTCATGTTATGTCAGTTCTAATTGGTCTTATAATAAAACCCTGTAGTCAGATAGTAAGAGATAAAAATTAAAAGATCACAGAAATAGAGCACACAGCCATTAGTTCTTACCTCAACGAAATCCTTAGACTGAATGAGGTAGCCTATCTCTACAAATCCTCAGACTGAATACCCTCTATGAAACATCAGACTGAATCCTGAGCTCATGTCTTTTTCATCCTTATATTTCTATCACCACCATGCCTTATAACTTTCTGTCTCCACCTCCCTAATGCTGGGATTAAAGGGGTGAGTCACCACTACTAGGCCTTGTTTCACTTTTAGGCTGGTCCAATTTCATGTAGCCCATCTTGGCCTTGAGCATACAGGGATCCCTCTGTCTCTATATTCTGAGTTTAAAGGTGTATATTCTAAGTTTAAAGGTGTATATTTTGAGTTTAAAGGTGTATATTCTGAGTTTAAAGGATTAAAGGTGTGTGCCACCACTGTCTGGACTCTATAGTTAACTGGGGACTAGTTCGGCCCTCTGATCTCCAAGCATACTTTATTTAAGCACATCAGCACAAGTCTAGGTTATGAATAATTCCATAATAACAAATGTTTGTCTCTAGCCAGTTTTTTTTTTCTTAAATGATTTTGAGTACCTTTTCCCCCTGGGCTTTTATCTTTCTTACTTCTGTATATCTTAATCTCTTCTTACTCTGTGAATGACTGAGTGGCTGGCCCCTGATATCCACCTCTCCTTGTTTCTTGTATTCCTTTCTCTTAGCCTTTTCCTTGGTTTTCTTTTTATTTATAGTCTTTGCCTGCCAGCCCTGCCTATTCTTGCTCCTGCCTCACTATTGGCAGTTTCATTAATTATTAGGGCGAGCAAGCATTCTAGACAGGCACAATAACACAGCTTCATAGAGTTAAACAAATACAATGTAAACAAAAATCACACATCTGAAAAAGATATTCCCCAACAGGTTATTGAAATAAGTCTTGTATTTCTATAGTCTTTTACCATTTCCGTTCCACTTCCTGGTTTTCCTTATTGCAGCAGTAATGTTAACAGCTGCCCTATAATGCATCTCTGTTCTACATTTCGTGCTTCCTTAAACTTAAAGAAAAGCAAAACCACAATGGCAAGAAACTCTCACACTGAAGTTATTACTTATCATTCAGTATAATGAGAAGGATCGCTAATTTAAAATTTTGGTACCAAGAAGTGTGGTCATTGTGATAAAACCATTATGTGTTTTACAAACTCTTACATATATTTTTTTGTGGGCAAATGTGTAAGATTTTTAGTCTATTAAACTGAGTTATTGAATATTTCTGGAAGGGGTTTGGAAGTTAAATTCAAAGAGAAATATGAACACACTATACCTTGCTGGGAGGAATTCAAACACCGTTCCACAAAGAATTAAGCTAGAAATTGATCATGTTACTTTTTTCCCATGGAACTGACTCTATTACATCCCTGTTCTAAAGACCTCAGTGAGACTGCATAAAAAAGTAACAGGCAATTTGTTAGTCAGAGAAAAATTATAAGAAAGGACGCCATTCATATTATGTGATGAATACTACTCATTGCTGTAACACAGGTCAACAGTGAAAGAGAAAAGTAATAAAACAAAATATAGGAAAGGTTATGAGTAGTTCAACAATGAAAGCAATGAGTTTAAAGATGCAGAAAATGTCAGTAAGAAAGTAGTTTATTTGTTCCATAGATTAGCTATATTAAATAATAAAGCAGTGACTTGCTCATGAAAAATAAAAAAGTTGTCAAAGCGCAACAAAACAAACAGCAAATAAAAAACAATATTAAATTCTCCAACATGTGAGAAGATACATTCATTTGGAAGATTTGGGTTTATAGGTGGAGGATAAAGTGTGGAGATTTGAAGAAATAACATTCATGGCCTCATGTGTTTGGACACTTGACCCCCAGTTACTGGCAGTTTTGCAAAGTTGTGGATTCATTTGGAAGTGATTTTTGGAATTGGTAAATCACTGTTCACCAGCTTTGGGCTTTGATTGGCCAGGTCCATTTGTCGTTTGTCCTCTACTTGATGGTTGATGGACATTTTGACAGGTATTTTCACTATCTATTTTCATCCTATGTTTTCTATAGTGGACGGTGTCCCTTACTCAACTAAAAGCAAAATAAGTTCTCTATCTTTTAAGTTGATTCCAGTCACATTATTCACAAACATAAGAAATTAACTTGCATTAGTAACTTCCTGAAAAATAATATTTCTCTTATTTATTTAAAATAAATAAACTCCACAAAGTTATGCACTTTTTGAATGCAATTTGGCAATTAGTTTTGATGATATCCAACATATATGTATAAGAATTTTTATATTTAAGAGAGTATAACTACAACCCCAATATCTCATAAAAAGCAGGATTACAGGGCCTGAGAAGATAACTCAGTCTTAATGTAGCTACCATGTCAGCAAGAGGAGCTGGATTCAATTGTAAGAACTCAAGTTAGGTGCAATGGCACAATCTAGTTAGTATTCCCGTCACTGTGAAATCAGAAACAGACAGGCAGAACTCTAGGACTCCCTGGAGAGAAAGCCAAGAGTAGTCAGTGAGTTTCAGGTTTTAGTGAGTGACCCTGCTGTACAAACAAGGTGAATTGTTTCTGAGAAAAGATACCTAAAGATGTCCTCTAATTTTCGCATTTATAGACACATACACATTCCAACACACTTATGCACCTACAGAAAAGAAACATGCAAATTCATGAAAAGTGGTTAGTATTACAAAATTTGTATATAGTAAATGATTTCAGTTACATGAAATAATCAATGTGCTTTAGCATTGGATAAAATCTTTCCTGGAATTGCTCACAAAGAAATACTCTTTCTTCCTAAATTAAAGTAAGATACTTAATACATGGTGTTTTAGTTAAAATGTGTATGACTTGCTTTTATATTTAGTGGTATTTTATAATGAAGCACAATCAATTTTGCAATTTTCTTATTAAATAAATGTTGAGCAGATCTATATTTAATTTTAATTATTAATTTAAAGATATACCACATTTGGTCTGTCGTGGTTTCCCAGTTTCTCTGACCAGCCAGGTCTTAAAACTTGAGACTGACATTTTCTAATTGGAATATTGAACTTTTCCAGTCTTTTCAACTTTCCTGCCTTTGATTTCTGCTGAATAAAGAAAGGTAATTTTTTTTTTTTTTTGGTAAGGAGGGTACTTATTCCTTTGAAAATACCTATCTTTTTCATTTTATCACTTCAATTCAATTTGTTTAACATTACCAATTTTGTCTCTGCCACTCAGTTTTACATTTTAAGCCAGGTCTGTCATTTCTTTCCCATGTTCCTCTCTGTTTACCTTAATGTAGTGACTTTGGTGGTTAAAATCCATTTTCTGATTATTACTCATACTGACAAAAATGTGAAATAAATCTTCATCTTTCTATGTAAATGCCTGTTTATGTTAACATTATGATTTCATAAATTAGACTGACAATATTTAATCTTCAAATGCAGTAATTTAGGGAAGTATAAAATTTAAATAAAAAATACTAAATACAAATAAAATTCAGGTGTCTCAGAGGTTATTAATTCAGGTATTATTAACGGTGTAGGCATTATCACAGAAAAAAGGTGAGAGAAGTAAGGATGCGAGGAAATACTGGAAAGGACAGCTAAAACTAAGGCTGTTTGAGAGTTTGTATTGAAGTTTCATACAGAAGAAACTTGATAACATATATGAAGGCAATATAAATGAAATCAGCAAATAATATAAGAGACATGCCCCAACTTGATATATCTCATCTCTAAATGAAGCTTCTACTTTTAGGAATGGGTTATACAGTAGCACTTATGGTCCAAATTGCATCAGTAAAACTCCCAGTTGCATAACAGTTTTCAGGAGACTGAAACATTCCATCCTATAAGGAAGTTCTCTAAAAAGGAAAGTAAGTGACTCAAAGCAGCTTCAGAAAGTCCCTAAACTTTCCAGATCCACTAAGCTCCTCTTGCCAGAGTAAGCAATAAAAGCTGCCTTTCAGACAAGCCAAGCTGCCAATAAAATGCTAATGACAACCAAACTGCCTGGGAGAAAGGGAAAACAATTGAATTCCCTGGAAGAGGGCTAGGCAAGAGTCCTTGGAAATGACACTCTTCCACCTGTTGATCTGCCTGCTGCTTAGTGCTTTCACCATTTTTTTTCCTATAGAGTTGACTGAGTTCTTTTGAAATTATGTATATTAATTACTTACTACTGTAAATCCAGCAATATTTTCTTCTACCTTCTTTCTTCTAAACAGTTCCTTCCACAGTGCAATGTGTTTTGTTTTAATGGAGTTGAATTAAATTTAATTACCTGGATTTTGAAAACCGAATCAAAAATAAATATTTATCAAATAGAAATTTATTTTCTATAATAATGGTTATTGCTATGCTACCTTCTGTTTGCATAGTATAGAGTCTTGTCTTTATCCCATTTATCTTTGTTTTTATGTATAATGGGAGATACAAGAGCAGTTTATCATTTTGTATATAGACATTCAAACACCATGTTCTTATGAAACTGAATCACCATGTATTCTTGGAAGTTTTTTTCAAAGATAAACTAGCTATAAAGTAGGCATCCTTTGTTATTGACCAGTATCTGTGTGTCTGAGATACGGCAATAGGTTGATACATGCTAAGATTTAAAGTTTCTTCTTTTTTAATATTCAGAATTAACATTTATGCCAAAACTAAAGCAAACTATGAAAAATGGATACTATTTAAAAAAATAAACACTTTCTACAGTGCAAAAATGCTAGTCTTTAATTAAACTTAGTACTTATTCTTTCTATTGAGATGATATCATATTAAAGATGATTCTTTTACTTCATATAAACATGGCCCAGGTGTATATAAAGAATATGTCTCCTTAGGCTGCAGAGATTACTCAGGAGTTAATATCTCTTGTTCTTACAAAGTACAGAGGTTTGATTCCCTGAATTCTCATGAGAGTTCTCAATCATCTATATTTCATGGTACACCAGATTATAACCCTCTTCTGAGCTATGTGGATGCCAGGCATGCACATGGTGTATACTCACACATGTAGGGAAAATAGTCACACAAAATAAAAATTTAAAAAAAAATCATTTTAAAAGGACTAGACTTACAATTACATGGCTAAAATTCAAATTAGCAAAGTAAAAATCTTACATGTCATTAGATGTGTGTGGGGGAGGAGTTCTAAAATGGAATTTGTTGTTATTACATCCTTAGAAAATGTTTCCTTCTCATTATCTTGTGAATGTAAAATGATTCTGACTTTTTGACTTGGAGTGCACTTTTCCTTCATTAGTAGGTTATCAAGCAGCTCCACATTCTTCTCCTCAGCTGCAAGGAAAAATGTTTTCAGAAATAGCCAGCATCACAAATGAGTATTTCGCACAGAAAAGAAAGGCAAAGCTCACATATATTCAACATTTCTACTAATTCACAAGATTCTAAATCTAAAGAGGAAACAATTCCTTTACATGATCTAGGAAATAATCCTTAGAAAATGAATATCATTAAAGCCAGACCTGAACATAATCTTTTACAAGAATATGTAGAAAGTTTTATTCTCCCCAAAATCTGTTTTGTGAACACTCTACTCATATAGAAAGTTGATGGTTGATGGTTCTATAGAATGTAGTATAGAAAATTGATTTTGATCTATCTATCTATCTATCTATCTATCTATCTATCTATCTATCTATCTATCTATCATCTACCTACCTATACGTCTATCTATTTATTTTGTTGAAGCAAATTAGGAAATCTCTAGAGACAAGTCTGGACAATGAAAAAGGGACCATTACAGCAACCTATAGCTTATATCAGTGGTTATCAACCTTCCTAATACTGTGACTTAGTGAAGTTCCTCATGTTGTAATGGCACCCAACCAAAAAAAATTTGTTGCTACTTCATGATTGTATTTTTGTTACTATTATGAATATTAGAGTATTTATGTGAGTTTTCCAACTGTCTTTTGGGGTCATGACCCATAGGTTGAGAGCCATTAGCTTAGATAGAATTTGCTCTATTTCTAATGTCTGTATGATCCTCTATACTGGTGTAATATTTTAATTGACTGTTACAGGATCTGAAATGAAACCTAAAGCTGTTTGCCAATGAGTGATGTTATGTTTTGAGCTTCAGAAGACAGCTTTAGATAGCTCTACGTAGGACCTTCTGACTAGTTCAGGATATTATCTCTCCTTGTAGGACCAGAAATAAGCTCAGAAACTGTACTTATGTCTAGTAATTAGTCTGGAAACGCCATTTCTTAGTTTTATAAGCTGTTGATCAGGACAAAATATAACCCCTCCAATATCGTGAAAGTCTGATAATATCTAAATATCTGCTTAACAATACTCCCTTTAAGAGTAGTACTCTTAAATAATTTACTAATTAAGCATTTTGGCTCTTCAGTCTGGCCACTTTCATATAAAATATTTTATGGAAGAATTTAGGACACCATTTATATTTCTGCTTTCTGGGGTGATCAAGTGTACTCAGAGAGAGAATCATGCTGCTTCAAGAGCATTCTAGCATAAAATAGTTGTAGATTAGAAGTGATAAAATCAAAAAATTCTTTACATACATAAGCATCAAGGCAAATTGGGATCTTGACTAAGTTTATAATAGATATGGCACATTTCCACTAAGAAAACTCAGAGATCTAATTATAAAGTTATTTGTCAAAAATGTTACTGTGTCTGATTAGGTCAATATCTGATTATAAAGATCATTTAAAGCAGATCAAACAGTGGCAAAATTATTAAGACTATCAACCTTATGATAGCATAAGCACCCATGAATAACTGTAATGATGTCTAAAGCCATATATTTTGAATAATTGTATTTTATCTTTATTATTTGAACATAAAAAAGAGTAATTTTTGGATTTGAAAGTTGTCATTTAAGGAATTTTTAATATATTAGCAGAAGTTTTAATATACCAAATACCTGTGGATTGCTTCAAGACAAATATGGTTTGGTAAACCAAACCCTCCTAAAAGGTTGCTATAAACACCCTCAAAAAGTACTTCACCCAAATGCTGGCTGAGATGAGCCTAACACATAGAATATACCATGAAAAACCTGATTAACAGTTCCCCCAGTCAGCAGGAAGATACCTGTTTTGTTATATGTAATTTTACTATGTTAAAGTTAAAGCCTTCCTTTTTGTTTAAACAGAAAAGGGGAAATGGTGTAGGAGTTTCTTCATTTTGTGTGTTGTTTTCATTGGTTAATGAATAAAGAAACTGCCTTGGCCTAGTTGATAGGTCAGAACTTAGGTAGCCGGGAAAGACAGAACTGAATTCTGAGAGGAAGAAAGGCAGAGTAGGACTGCCATAGAGCTGCCAGAGACAGACATGCTAAATCTTTCCCAATATGCCACTGCAATGTGGAAATATACAGATTAATAAAAATGAGTTAAATCAAGATATGAGAGTTATCCAATAAGAGGTCAGAACTAATACACCAAGCAGTGATTTAATTAATACAATTTCTGTGTGGTTATTTCATGGCTAAGCTAGCTGGGTGGCTGGGATGAACAAGAGGGCCCTCTTCCAACAACCAAATGGTGACCTCTAATTCTAAGGATGCAGTAAAAAAACAAGAGGGGTAAGACACAGACAAATTACCAGAGTGATCTTGTATGTTCATCGTGAATATAAAAAGTGAAAGGATGTCTCAAGACAAATCCAGAGTCAAGATATGGTTTTTAATGAAGCAAGAATGAGGACTGTATCTGTGAATTATCTGTTTCTTTGAATGCTTATTAAAGGTCACTTACACATTGATTTTTTAAAAAGTCTGGTGAAAAAGTTATACTGCACTCTCTTTTTTTTTAGTATTCACTCCATAATGGTGAACCTAGCTAGGATATGCTGACATTTGAGGCTTTAGAAAATAAAATATGAGAACTACTTCCAAGCCTCCAAAAAAGAGAAAAAATAGTAATCGATCTTTTCACTCACAGAAATTTTAGCTATTGTTCCTAAAGACCATTCCCTGTAACCTTTAATTAGCACTTGTTCACTCAGTTGGAAGAGACTATCTCTTTAACTTCCTTAATACAGAGACTGTTGAAAAATAAACTAATACACTGTAATGCATTAAATGTGCCTAGAGGCAAATTGCCTTAAAAATAAGACAAGTAGGTCTATATCTGAATAGAGAACAGGATTTCCATAAAGCATCTCAAAATGTCTTAGACCAAAGCTGAATCTCATTAGCGCCTATGAGAATTTTAAGGGTGTCTATTGGCAATGCATCTTTCTAGGAGTGTCTCCTGGAAAAGCTTTATGACTGAGAGAGAACTTTAGGACATGATAATTCATTTTTCTATAGGATTGATGTCTTCAAGAGGAATATTGTATTTACCTACAGATGGAGTAATCTGGGAAATCAAGAAAGAACCCTTGTATCTCTGAAGAGATTTCAGAAGGTCAAATTGGTACATATCTCCTGAAATAGCATTTTGAGGTTGCTTTTGTTTTATATTGCTTTGGTTTGTTCTAGATACTGTTCGGAAAGCCTTCATTAATCCTGAAAGTATCTACAAAGACCAGAAAAACACAAGTCATTTTTAAGTAGATAATCATAAAAGTCTATTTTTCAACCTTCACCTGGGTACTGTCCTTGGTTTCCAACATGTGTAACAAAGGAAGGCTTAAGTCCTCAAAAATTATAAAAACACAACTATAACAAGCTTATAAATTTTGTTCTATCATCTTATAAAGTTCATTAGCTTTAAATTTCTGTTCTCACATTTTATATAATTTTTTGGAGTACGCTATTTACTGGTTCCTAGCTGCCCAGGCCCAAAATAATCACACAGAAACTATATTATTTAAAACACTGCATGGCCCATTAGTTCTACCTTCTTATTGGCTGACCCTTACATCTTTTTTTTTTTTTTTTTTTTTTTTTTTTTTTGGTTTTTCGAGACAGGGTTTCTCTGTGGCTTTGGAGCCTGTCCTGGAACTAGCTCTGTAGACCAGGCTGGTCTCGAACTCACAGAGATACGCCTGCCTCTGCCTCCCGAGTGCTGGGATTAAAGGCGTGCGCCACCACCACCCGGCATGACCCTTACATCTTAATTTAACCCATTTCTATTAATCTGTGTATCACCACATGGCTGTGGCTAAATTTCTGGGTTCTGTGTTTGGCAGGGCTACATGGCTTCTTGACCCCACCCCTTTTTTCCCCAGCATTCAGTTTAGTTGTCCTGTCCTACCTAAATACTGTCCTATCAACAGTCCAAGGCAGTTTCTTTATTCATTAATTGGCCTCTGTTGCAATAACAGAAATAACAAAATTCCTTAATGACTTCCTATCCCATCAATTAAGGCAAGAATGGTATTTCTGATTTAGTCAATATATCCTGTTCCCATTTTAAAGAATTACTTGAATATAACTTATAGACAGAAGATAAGATGCCACAGGGGTAATTAAAGACAACATGACATAGATTCACCTGCTAGTTTTACTTCTGTACTTCCTCTGTGATTTCTTAGACATCAAAGAATTCTGTTTGATGGGATATACAATTGGCTATTATTTTCTTAGCTGGCAGAAAATGTATTGCTTTTAGTAAATACAAGAATTGGAGCCCATAATTGTGAGAGTGAACAATATATGAAAAGATTATTGGCACTGTATTCCTTTAGTCAGGTTTATAATTACAATTAGAACTTGGAAAAAGATGGCCTATTTATTAGAGATATTTTCCAAACAATATGACTGGAAATATCTTTTGTACTGACTCAATATAAGGGAGAATGACCTGTAAGCCCTGCTGTCAGAATGTAATCTCTCTAGAAGAGTTTATTTTTCTGAGGCTAAATTTACATAGTTATCAATTAATGAGCTTATACACATTTCATGAAGTCATGACTCTTCCATAACCAGAGATAAGACTTATTTCCCATTTTACTTTATGGTGTTTATGTTGCTGTCCTTTGTGTTATATGATGTTGAACATAAGAAATAATCTTTCCATAGTGTTTTTGTGAGAAAAAAAAAAAACCTTTAGGAGTAGGTCAACATTATAAGTACAGTTGAACTCATACTTAACATATAACCATGCCGGGCGGTGGTGGCTCACGCCTTTAATCCCAGCACTCGGGAGGCAGAGGCAGGCGGATCTCTTGGAGTTCGAGGCCAGCCTTGTCTAAAAGAGCTAGTTCCGGAACAGGCACCAAAACTACAGAGAAACTCTGTCTCGAAAAACCAAAAAAAAAAAAAAAAACCAAAAAAAAAAAAAAAACATATAACCTGACCTCCAAGATACCTAGCAGATACCAATAACGGTGGGGGTGAAGGACTTAGTCTACTTGTTTATGCTGATAAAAATGATAAGATCTGTTGTCTATTAACAAAAAAAAGAATGGCCAAAGATGCAGTTCATTCTAACTTCAAAATTAGAAAAATATAGAATATATACAAATCTGACTGGAAGCCCCAAGAATTGGGGACAAAATACCTAATAAAAAAGAAATTTAATATAACAACTGAAGAACATAGAGAAAATAACTATACTCTTCTTTCAATTTTTTATTCAGTCTATCGTCATGTTAAATATTTATTAAAACTTATTTCATTTGAATCATAATAAACTTTTTTTTTTTTTTTTTTTTTTTTTTTGCTTTTTTTCGAGACAGGGTTTCTCTGTGGTTTTGGAGCCTGTCCTGGAACTAGCTCTTGTAGACCAGGCTGGTCTCGAACTCACAGAGATCCGCCTGCCTCTGCCTCCCGAGTGCTGGGATTAAAGGCGTGCGCCACCACCGCCCGGCCATAATAAACTTTTAGAAACTTCTGTACATACATTCCAAAATAGTGATTTTCCTGTTTTCAGGACATTATTTATATCCCTCAGGTTTTGTCTTACAGCTTAAGGGTTAATATTAAATGGATTCCAGTCATGAATATTAATTTCAGACTGTGAAGTATGAATTTTCAGGTATTAATTACCTTGAAACATACAAAAACTAAAAATTTTGGTATCCATATTAAAAATTAGAAGGAAATTTTAGTTCAACTTTTAAAAATTGCAATAGACTAGATATGGCCCAGACATGGTTCAAATATGGAAGTCCTAAAGTACTTTGAATAGCTCTATCATTTTTTCTTGGAAATATATATGAGAAATTGAAATCTTTATTTGCAAGATAAACATGATTTACCTGTAACATTTAAGATTTCGCTTAATTTTTATATAAAATTGAATATTTTTGGATGATATTCTTAAACCTCCAACAATCCTATGAAGATCACCTCTCTCACTCTCTCTGTTAAAATATTTTATAAACATAAGGATAAATATAGACATATTAAAATTGAAGCACCCAAATACAGAACAAACAGTAAGACATAAATGCAAAAACAAAATCCAAAAAACATAAAAGCAAAACAAAATCAAACATGGAGAATCTTTTTTGTTGGTCAACTACTCCTGGTCATATAATTGAAGAAACTGATTCCTTGCTTCTGAGCAGGAACCAACTACAATACCTTCTTGATTAGAAGTGAAAATTTGTGTCAGTATACATATTTCCCTGCTGTGATTTTGTGTGCTTTGAATTTTCACGTCTTATTGGTGATGCAGCGACTTTTATGCCCTATATACATCATTTTTGTTGTGCCTGGAAGACGCTGATTCCTTAGAGTCTTTTCTTTTTTTTTTTTTTTTTTTTTTTTTTTTGTAATCTCCTCTCTCAGCACTGAGGAGTGTAGTTAGAAAAAAACATCTTACTTAGGGATAGATGCTCCAAAGTTTACAACTCTGATTATTGTCAAGTTGTGGGTCTTTGTTTTATTATGATCTACTGCAAGAACTATCTCTGTCTGAGGGTTGAGTGAGGCAATAAATATATAGCAATATGTCATTAAGAGTCATTTTATTGCTATGTTTCTTCAGAATAATAGTAGTGAGTTTTAAACAGGGTCCTCTGACATATGTATTACTGGGGTTTAGGCTATTCTTTCAGTGACAAGTTGGATTCTACCTCATGGAGTAGGCCTTAGTGCAACCAAAAAGTGGTTGATTATTCCCACAAAATTTGTGCTCCTACTGTACCAGTATGCATTTCTTGCAGACAAACCTCTGTTGTAGGTTGAAGTTTTATTAGTTAAGTTATATTGATGATTACCTTTCTCCCCTAGTTACATGCAGGGTACTTTCCAGAAATAAGAATACTAGTCAGTATGGGTGAGACATATATTTTACACCAGTTCAACTTCATGAAACACTGCTCGAGTTTTCAGTCAAATCGCTGCTTTCTTGAATAGAATAAATATGAACAAAATAAAGTTTTAGTTTACTTTTGGAAGTAACAAGTAGTTTACATCATATATATATATATATATATAATTTTGAGTGGAAGGAAAACACTCATAATTAAGTTATCGAAGTACTTTGACGTGGGATGTACTTCTATATGTGTTGTTTTTATTGGCGGATTAATAAAGCTTGCTTTGTCCAATGAATTAGCACAATAAAGCCAGGTAGACTGTCCAAACAAAGATACAGAGAGAGTAGGCAGAGTCAAGAAGATACAGTTTAGCCTCCGAAGGAGAAAGATATCACAACATACCTGTAAGCCACAGTCTCATTACAATACTTAAATTAATAGAAATGAGTTAAGATGTAATAGCTAGATTGTAATACTCCTAATGCATTGGTCAAACAACGTTGTAATTAATATAGTTTCTGTATGACTATTTGGGTCTGGAAGCCAGGAAACAAAAGCACACACTCCATTTACAGTATAAAATGAATTGGTTTCCTTATCTACATCTTAGTCTAGGAATTACCAACTTCAAACTACTTAAAATAACCTTGAAAATCCTAATCCAATGCAGTGGAAGTACCCTGCCATTCTTCTGTAGAATTGACTAACACAGTGACTTTGTAAGACCCCAACAGGGGAGAAGAAAGAACGGAATGAATCTTAGTCATATGAATAGCAGACAATAAACACAGAACATATCTACTAAAAATGTCATATAGAATATTTTGAAAAATTTCACAGAAGCACTGTACCAAATATAAAGCAAAACAGAAACCCTGGTTCATAAAAAGGCTGACAGATCCTCAAAAAGGAAAAAAAGAAAAAAAAAGTAAATCTGTACAAAGGATTCAAATACAGAATATACATAATCATCATCAAGTTAATGAGGACAGACACAATTACAGTTTTGAAATAATTTTAACAAATATATAAAATAAAAAAGTTTTTTGAAAAACAAAGCAAAAGTCAACAAAAATAAACCAAAAAAGAAAATTTGAGAAGCTTCAGTACAATTTAATAAAATTAATAACCTTATATTGTAGCAATTTTATTCCTATAATAAATAGTAATAAAATTGACCAAACATTTAAGCAAGAATAATAGTCTTTTTTTGCAGAATACAAGGACATAAATAACTTTCCTAACTAATCCCATAAGGCAGTATTGTCCTAACAGCAAAATCTTTATGTACATATAAGTAAAAGTAAATAGCATTTATCTCATACCCCCACACACAGACACACAGACACACAGACAGATAAACAGACAGACAGACTTACACACACACATATACACTTACACAGACTTTGGAAAAATCCAAGTTCTGATTTTTCCACAAAAACTTTGAAAATGTAAATAAAATCACATAAATAGGCATAAACAACCCCCCAAACCTTCTAAACTATTCTTCTCCAACTCATATTTTTTTTGTGGTTTGAGTTTACCTATAATAACCAATATACCAGAAATATTAAGTAAAAAGTTGCCAATGTATATCCATTTATAAGGTAAAATCATGTGCCATATTAGACAATGTGATATAATCCCTGACTATCCCCACCATATCTAGGGTGTCAAAGATTATTGTACATTCACTATAAACTGATACCAAAGTTTTTGTCTTTTTCTTGCAAATTATTTTAGATACAGTGCTATCTCATGATTCAGGGAGACATCAGAGCTTTAGATATCACCAGCCAAGCCAAGCGTAAGAGTAAATAAACAAGGTTCTATGTCTCCTATGCTTCCAGTATTTGTTAATGTAGGTATTCAAGAAATTGTTTCATATTCAGTATAACTTTAAAGTAAGCTTTATATTAGTTAACTTTTGTCCATTTACAGAGCACTAACGATGTATATAAAAGTAAGTTTAAATTGTTCATAGAGAAAGAAAATGAAGGAGGTGAAATTCTCCAGATTATATTCTATCTGTAAAGGCAAGAAAGTCATCTAGTTTTCAGAGAAATATGGCTGAAACCCAGGAAAATTAATTTAATATTTAAACATGTAATTTATTTACTATTCTAGAGTCAAGCAGCTCATGCTGTTTTATTCTTTCAGAATTTACTCTGTTTGATGAAGAAGTACAGATTCAGAAAGAAATGAAATATTTCAAATTATTCTTCAATAAACACCTGAGTAAAGAAGAAACACTTTGTAATGTTTTGTATATTTTTTAGTATATCCTAGCATATGTGTGTGGAATAAAAACAAATGACCACTTTTCTACAATTTTTACTCACTGTCACATCATCATTTCAGTTCTTGAATGCCAGTAAATCTTAGCAAGCCTCTTTTGATACAGTGATTGCCCACATAGAAGAGTTCATAGCACTGATATCAAATATAGTGACTGTAGAGGTTTAGTATAATTTAAATATATTTTTATTCTTGAAAATATATATGTTTTAATGCTTATCAAATTTATAAGAGTATATGTATACATATATACTAATAATTTCATTTTATGAAGTATTTAAAAATAAAAGTAATATATTTATTAGAGTTTTGTATATTCTTCACTACAATTTATCATTATTTCTGCAGTTTGAAATTTGGAGTTGCAGAAGATATACCTGGAATGAAACTGATTTTACTGGTAGTCATTCATATTTATTACCTTTTACATTTCAAATGATTAACAATTAATTAAAAATAAATAGGCATGGTTATTTTTAAATCTCTATAGTCCATGTCAATTATTGTAATTTGCTTGGAGAAATTAACACTACAACAAAGTCTTACAGCTTGCTGATGTAGGTGGGTCTTCTATCTATCTGTTGCTTTCATTGGTTAAGTAATAAAGAAAACTGCTTGGCCTGATAGGTCAGAACATAGGTAGGTGGGGAAGACAGAGCAGAATGCTTGGAGGAAGAAGGCAGTGAGGCAGATGCTATAGCTCTCCTCACCAAGTTGGATGCAGGTTAAGATCCCTCCTGGTAAGTAACCACTTTGTGGTGCTACACTCATTAATAGAAATGGGTTAATCAAGATGTGAGAGTTAGCCAGTAAGAGGATAGAGCTAATGGGCCAAGCAGTGTGTAAAAGAATACAGTTTCCATGTAATTATTTTGGCTAAAGCTAGCTGGTGGCTGGGAGCCAGGTGGCAGGAAGTGGCCCGCAGCTCCTTCTACAGCTTGCATTCTAATCAGTCATGTTGTGACTGAAAAATTTAGAAAGGTTAAAATGTTCCACTCATACGTCCCAAAAATAGTATTAGAGGCCTTATTTCACTTATTCAGAAAAAAACAGATATTTGGACAAATATAAAAATACTTTTATTCATTTGTTCTGCAGTCCCTAGTCTGAAAAAACCTATAATGAAATTAAAGATAAGATAATAGTAAGATTCAATTTATTCAAAAATTATCGAGTTCACTAAAAAAATAATAATCAAAGAATATGCCAATCAAAAATTTTGAGAATATAAACTTTTCAATGGATTTTTAAAAAGTGTATTGCATGTAATGGAAGAAAGTGACAAGCATTTAATTTAAAGTATCTGAGCAGCAGCATGGTTTTAAACCAACATATTTTAGGTTTACCATATGATTTGGAGGATTTGACAACTATGAAAATCATGTCAAGGTAATAATGATGATAAAGGTAATTGTTTTGATTGAAGATATTTATGATTGACAGTGCCCTTTAAATAATTAAGAGAACCAAAGATGACAATACATGATGGCTGTTGTTTATATTGCTGTTGTTTGTTTGTTTTGTTTTGTTTTGTTTAGTTTTATCATAGAAATCCTGGACTTGATTGATTAGAAGACAGAGTCATCAAGGTGCTATTAGAGAAAGTAAAAATGTTGGGAATGGAAGGAGTGTGTGTTGACATCTTAGAACAACGGTATTATTTAAATCATATTCCTATAAGATACTTTATTTAAGAGAATAAAATGTGAGTTAGATGACAGAATACTATGACTGTGAGGTAGTTGCTATGGCAAACAATCAGTTTCAGTGTTAAAACCGTTCAAAGTTCAGAGGGTTGATTAAGTAGAATATTTGTCCTGCACCGAAATAGTCACCAGAGAGCCACTCTAAAAATGTCTACAGGATATTGATGACTGTAAACTGTAAAGACTGGTTAACACATTTTTACTTATCTCACCATAAACTGTAAATTTGTATATACATAATAATAATCTCCAATATAATAGTAATATATATGTATACACACATCAACACACACACATACACACAAATATGTATGGACATTATTAAAGAAGCATACAATTTAAAAATTTACCACAGTAAGAATAAGGAAAAATTCCCAGTAAAAAATTAAAATTTTAACTGGGGAAATTTATGCCTTAACTCTGTCTTTCAATATGTGGGACAAAAAGATAGGATAAGATAAATCCTAAGCTGAAGGAAGCAAATATTCATCAACAAAATGCAAGTGAAATTTAAAATCAAAAAAGAGTATGGTGAGATTAAGGAGGTTCCTTTAAAAGAGAAAGTTAATAAAAAAAAACAATAGACAAACAGCATAGTAATAACTGCAAAAGAAAAACTAAGAATTTGATAATAAAAATTCGTAAATGAAGACTTAATGGTGAGAGAATGCAATTATGTATCACTTAATGATAGGAGCCAGTTTCATCTGAAGAATAATTGGGTAATTTTATATTTGTATTAATGCCATGGACTACATTTTTGCAATTATGAGGAGAAAACTCTAGGTGATATAATCTTATGATAATGCTGTTCTATGTTGTGATTTACATATAACTAAAATGCTTTATGTAGTACACAATACATGATTATATATAATTTTGTGTGTGTTGTTTGTGAGTTAGTTAGTTAGTTAGTTAGATATGGATAGATATAGATATAGAATCAGGTATAGTTTAAAATCTAACATTTAATAATGTATTTGCTATGTCATGCACATTTGTGTGAATTTACGATGTATGTTTTATTTCTGCATAGCACTTGGAAATGCTGTGGGGTAGGATAATTTAAAATAAAAACATAGGCATACTTAATGTCAATCAGAAAAATATGTGAATTCTGTCTAGAACACAGATATTACTTTGTTTTTAATGAATGATCCATTTCAATAAAAATATCTTATAGTTTTCACTGTTATTATGTTCTACTGCTAAATAAATCAAAATTAGATCTATTGAAAAGAAGTGATTTGCTATTTGATTGTGACAAACACATACCAATATATTGTCATTAAAATAAAACATATGTAATTATTTTAGCTTATTCTTTAGGGATCAGCACTTAATTAAAAAGAGTCATACATAAGTCATTGCTTTTACACATTTTTAAAGGGTTTGAACTATATTTTTAGGTCGATTTTCTTTAGAACTAATTTTCACCTCATCTTTTACCCTTTAATTGACCAACTTGATGGGTTTTTTGTTTGTTTGTTTGTTTGTTTGTTTGTAGGAATATTTATTTTCTGCTCTTTCTGACATGAACTTGTTTCTTTTTTTAATTTATTACTTTTTTGGGTTTTTTTAATTTATTTATTTATTAAAAATTTCCACTTCCTCCCATCCTCCCATTTCCCTCCCACTCCTCCCCTCCTTCTCCCTCTCCAGTCCTAAGAGAAGTCAGGGTGCCCTGTCCTGTGGGAAGTCCAAGGCCCTCCCCCCTCCATCCAGGTCTAGGAAGGTGTGTATCTAAACAGACTAGGCTCCCAAAAAGCCAGTACATGCAGTAGAATCAAAACCCGGTGTCATTATCCTTGGCTTCTCTGTTCGCCCTCATTGTCAGCCACATACAGAGATCGCTGGGCAAAAATTGGGAGAACAGGGATGGGGAGGGATTGGGGGGAAGGGGAGATGGGGAGAGAGAAGGGAGAAAGGGGAGGATTGGGGAGAGCTTGGGGGAATGAAATGGTTGAGATGGAGGAAAGATGGATATGGGAGTAGGGAGGAAGATATCTTAACTAAGGGAAACATTTTAGGGTTGGCAAGAGACTTGGCTCTAGAGGGGTTCCCAGGTGTTCAATGGGATGCCCCCAGCTAGGTCCATGGGCAGCAGAGGAGAGGGTGCCTGAACTGGTCGTCTCCCATAGCCACACTGATGAATATCTTGCATATCACCATAGAACTTTCATCTGGCGATGGATGGAGATAGAGACAGAGACCCACATTGGAGCACTGGACTGAACTCCCAAGGCCCAGATGAAGAGCAGAAGGAGAGAGAACATAAGCAAGGAAGTCAGGACTGCGAGGGGTGCATTCACCCACGGAGATGGTGGGACTGATCTAATGGGAGCTCACCAAGGACAGCTGGACTGGGACTGAATGAGCATGTGAACTTGTTTCTTAATATCAAAGCTTTCTTTATGTATAACTTGTAATTTGGTTGAGTTTTCAGACAGAAGAATTTTAGGATGCACATATGAAACAGGACTTGAATCTGATTTTAACATTCGATAGCAATTTAAAACCCTTGTTAGACACAATCATCATCACATACATGGAAAGACAACATAAGAATAGAGACATGTGGGAACATTAATTAATATATTTGACCCTTTCTCTTGACAAGGGCTTATACAGATAGTTAGGCTTGCCAATGTGAATACAAAGCAAGTCTAGTAAAAAATATCCCTAGATATTTTCTTCTCAAATGCAGAACGTCCAAAGGGATTTGCTAATTGAATTGTTACAGGCATGGCTGAGCGAGTTAAGTACTATGGTTCCACGTGTTCAGGGATTAACTGTGTTTCATTATGTCAGCCAAGAGTGATTGCCAAAAGAGGAGCATGTGTCACAGTTTAAAACATTTGGTCTCCCTCAGGGTTGGCTCACTGTTGATTTAGTGATAATTGAAGTTTACAGGCAAGGCCACTACATTCTCACCTTAATGGAGAAATTTTTAATGAGCAGGAAGCCAGAAAAGAGCCATTTCTACTCATGATTACTTAATTTTCTAAATGAATGCAACAAGTTTATCAAGAAAAATATGTAGTAGTTTGATTCATGGTTATAAACTTAACAAATATTTGAAGAACATGGAAATGAATACAGTTCATGGTTTTTGCTGTTTTTCTCTTGGGCGGGTTTCAAACATAGGGTCTCTGACATGATTGGCAAGTGCTCTATCATTTGAGCTAAATACTCATCATGTAAGCTTCTTTTGGTTAAAACTTAACATATGAGGTGCTGAAAGTTGCTTGTAGACCACAAGGTAGATATGCACATATAAACAATTCTTATACAATGAAAGCTAATATTTTCTGAAGAGCTAACAGCAACTGCAAAAATTAACATTTGCCAAAGAACATTGTGATTAAGTATAATTTGTGCCTGTAAAAATACATGCTAACTTAAGATTATTGTAAACAATTTAGGAGACAGGAATTAATGGGAAGTGGCTAGGCCATAGTGAAAATTGCACCTAAAGATACAAGTATTGTTTTGAGTAATTGAACGGGTTATTGGTCTTGAAATAGTAGATTGATTAACAAAAGAAATATGCTTAGTCCATTTATTAGACTCTCTATTAGAATATTTAAGATATTCTAATATATATTTGGTCTCATTGTTGGAGATCTGGAAGTTCTAGGCTAAACTATGAAATTTCTCATTATCTTCTTTTATAATACTGTCTTTTGGTCTCTGATTTTATCTATTTTATGTTATATTGGTATTATGTTCTTCCTTACAAATAACATTGTTTTGGTGTGTGTGACTGTGAATGTGTGTGTGTGTGTGTGCGTGTGTCTGTGTGGTGTGTGTTGAAGCTAAATGTAGTATTTAAGAAAGATTATTTGCTATTTGTTGTTAAAATATTTCCATATTTCTTTTCCATCAAATAATAATGTGTTTAAACTTTTTGAAAATTATTTTTTGGAGAGTGAATGATCTATATTTTAAGAACAGTTTAATTACTAAAATTCTAGTTTTTTAAAGCACAACTATGGAGTATATGTTAGTAAACAACTTTGTGCTTTGAAATATTGGCACCAAAGTAGTTGGCCCTGAATAACCTTTAAATCACCAATTTTCAGTTAGCATCAAACACTTTAATAATTACACAAAAATGTATGGATGATTCTAACATAAAAAATTCAAACTTTCATTGTAGAAGTGTAAAGACACATTTTTAAACACATGGTGACAACAGTGCTCTTTCGAATATAGCTCTAAAAAGGTCTAGCTTCATAGCTGATACAAATAATGAAAATGTTCTAAACAAATTTCTTTTCAAAATAATATGTCAGCTCGGTGGTGGTGGCACATGCCTTTAATCCCAGCACTCAGGAGACAGAATCAGGCAGATATCTGTGAGTTTGAGGCCAGCCTTATCTACAAGAGCTAATTCCAGGACAGGCTACAAAAGTTACAGAGAAAAATTGTCTCAAAAAAATAAAAAATAAATAAAATATCAAGCTAAGGGCAGAAAGGTAGCTTTTGGAGTGCTGGTGGCCACAGCAGCAGCACGGTAGGTTCACTCACCAGTAAAGAAAAAAGGTGACAGGCAAAGCACACAGCACTTCCATTGCCTTGGAATTTCTGATATTTGGGTCGCTGATGGAAGTTGTTACCTGCTCTAGAGTAAAATCTCCTGATCTTACTTAGCCCTCTACAGAAATACTCTTTAAAATCCCCACAAAAGCCTTTCTTACTTGTTTCCTGATCCAGTCTAGTTGACAACCAATATTAAAAGTTACAGTTATCATTTTTAATTTTTTTTATTTTCCTTTCATTTCTTTTCTTTTTTTTTTTTTATTCTTTTTTAATTAAAATTTCCACCTGCTCCCCGTTTCCCATTTCCCTCCCCTCCTCCCAAATATTGCCCCCTCCCCCCACTTCCCTCCCCCTATCCCCACTCCTCTTCTCCTCCCCCCACACCATTCCCCCTCCCTCTTGATACTGAAGAGCAGTCCAAATTCTCTGCCCTGCGGGAAGACGAAGGTCTTCTGTCTACTTCCAGGAAGGTGAGCATCTAAACAGGCTAAGCTCCCACAAAGCCGGTTCATGTATTAGGATCGAAACCTAGTGCCATTGTCCTTGGATTCTCATCTGCCTTCATTGTCTGCCATGCTCAGAGAGTCCGGAATCAACCCATGCTTATTCAGTCCCAGACCAGCTGGCCTTGGTGGGCTCCCAATAAATCAGTTCCACTGTCACAGTGGGTGGGTGCATCCCTCGTGTTCAGGTACAAGAAGCACTAATTTTTATCCAAATACCTGAAATCCCAAATAAAGTACAATTTCATTGATTGCACTTCTATTGTCACTGTGTGTGCATGCTTGTTCATTCTACATATCTGATGCTTTGTAACCTTAACTCACATCTCCTGTTTCATTTAGCCTCCATTTTTGACAGTCACGGTTTTGCTCTCTTTCAAAACACACTTCCATTAAGATGCATAGCTTTATTTTTTTTATTTTTATACAATTTTAATTAAATATATTTTGATCATATTTCTCTTTATACATTCCTTCCCAGATATCATATGTTATATGTATATATGCATATATATGGTATATACTTCTTTATGATGAGGGATGTATATATGTGTATGTGTGTATATATGTATATATGTGCATGTGTGTAAATATGTGTGTGTGTAAATGTGTGTGTGTGCAGTTAATATGCCACGATTAGGTATATCAACCAAACACCAGGCTCTATGAAAATAAAAGGGTGCCCAACTATAGAGTGATCTTAATTTTTGTATGTGCTGTTTTTTTTTATTTTGATTTAGGTCAGTATTTTTTCTTCTGTTTTATTTCTTTTGTTTGTTGTTATTTTTGTTTTGTTAATTTGCCTCTTTTGATATTCCTCTTTTTATTTTTCATTTCTAGTTTTTAGACAAAAATGAAATTAGGTGGGGGGAGAGATTCAAAAAGTATTTGGAAAGGTGGAAGAATAAGATCAATATGTATGAAAAAAAAAAGAACACATTTTTAAAATAAAAGAGAGAACCAGCCAGACAGTGGTGACTCAAGCTTTTAATCCTAGCAGTCAGGAGTCAGAGGCAGGCAGGTCTTTGTGTATTTGAGACTAACCTGCTCTACAGAGTGAGAACATGTTCCAGGACAAGTTCCAAAGCTACACAGAGAAACTCTGTCTTGAAAAGTCGAGAGAGAGAGAGACAGACAGAGAGAGAGAGAGAGAGAGAGAGAGAGAGAGAGAGAGAGAGAGAGAGAGAGGAGAATGATCAAATCTGTTGTTCTAATGTACTTGTAAGAAATACACTTCCCTGTATTTATTTATTAAGTTGCAAATACAAAGGATGGCTCACATCTTACCTAAATAAAAAGTGGGTTGCCATGAGGCCACATAATTTGGGATACTTTGTTGCTGTTGTGTATGTGTTAGATTTCCAACACTCTGGTAAACGAAATGGAGAAAAAAATAGCTCACATTTCAAAAGTGTCAAACTTTCCACTCTTTATTTGAGCTTGTGGGGAGTATCTTCCTTCAAATGTCATAGACATTCAATGCTGCTAATGTCAAAGTCAAAGGGGCAGAAAGAGAAAGAAGAGAATGGCAGGTAAATCTTTCAGAGGCATACCTCAAATGACACTGATTTATGGGAAGAAAAAAGACAGTGGGAGCCAGAATTTCAGGGTTTAAGCTCAGCAACAGTAACAAAAGTGGCAGTAATAGAAAGATTTGCTCTTTTACTCTATCTGAATTTCCTTCAGCCATCTGAGCATGCTCTATGAAGCTCATACGCTAAGTGACTTAGCCAAAAAAAAAAAAAAAAAAAAAAAGGAATTGCGCCAAGGACACACACATGGTCAACGAAGATGTTCCTCACCCAAGATTTTCATCTTGCCTTCTTGAAATCTGGCCACAGTAGAGGTGTGGCACACATATGAGGTTCTTCTGCATTTTTCCCTTAATGAATTTTCCATATTTTCCTTGTACAGTTCTGTAGTAGGTAGCTGCGGGCCTGCTTTTCGTCCTGCCCGGCTCCTGCACAGCTAGCTTTACACCAGAAATAACAACACACAGATTGTATTCATTTAAACACTGCTTGGCCCATTTCTATTCATGTGTGTAGCACCTTGAGGTGCGCTTACCAGGAAGATTCTAGCCTACGTCCATCCTGGGTCGGAGCTTCATCACGTCTGCTTGGGAGAGGGGAGCATGGCATCTGCTCCAGAGAGCAGAGCTGTCGAGTCTGAGCTCACTTTCTCTTCCTCCCAGCATTCTGTTCTGTTTACTCCACCCACCTATGTTTTAACCTATGAGGGCCAAGCAGTTTCTTTATTACTTAACCAATGAAATCAACAGATTGATATATGACACTCCCACATCACAGTTCCTTGTAAAGTGTGAGATGAGCCTGAAAAATTCACATTACTACCTATAGATTACAACATGGCTTCCTTTTGTTAGACTTTCCATCCTGAAGGTTGCACAACTCCCTTTAGCTAGGATAAGTGATGTTTTTGCTTCATTGGTGATACCCTCAAAGAGAAATAGCAAACTATTTACAAAATAATCATAGTTCATTGTTAACGATGAATATCTTTACTCCTTCTGAACAACTTTTGAAATTTTGAAAAATATTGACTATAAGCAATGAAGAAATGTGTGGTATTAGCATTCATAGTGTCAGTGATTAAAAAAAATATTAGAAAACCAACTTCTCACAAGCCTTCCACATTGGTGTGGAACATTCCTTTAAAAAATCATAGCAAAATTTGATTCTGGATCACCCCTTTTGGGAGGATCCCTCTGCTCTTAAGAATAAACTTCAACCTCTTTGCTTGCTGAATTATGATTTACCAGCTCTTCTGGACAAACACCACCAGAAAATGTATAGGTTTATGGAGCATACTGGCCAAATACTCAATTGAAAATATCTCAGACATTTTTAACTGTTTGAGACTTTGGAATTCCCTAATTTACTTTGCTGTTAGAACTAGTGAAATATCTACACTCCTTATGTGCAGAGGTTTACTGTGGATTCTTCGGGGAAATAAAAATGGGTTTTGGGAGCTCTTAAGTGTACTGAAATACTTTGTGGTTGCCATAGAAATAACCTCTATCTGCACATTTTGTTCAAAGTTCCAAGGTAAGGAACTATATAGTATTTGGACACTTAATGATACAAGGGATTTTTTTTGTAATATTTCTTAGTGTAGTAGACACTATGAATGTAACAAATGTGTTATTAATTCAATAAATCAGTCAAGATCATAAATTCTATTGCTAGTATTTTTCCTATTTAGATATGTTAACAGTTAGAAATTGTAAAGATTATCTACATGACTTTTCCCCATTAAGCTGTCTCTGTCTGTCCTTATCATTTACCTCCCTTGATTAATTTTCAATGCTTCATTAAATTACTCCCAATTAAGATGATAACTTTTAAAACACATGTTTTTGTAGTGTAAATTGATGTGTAGAAAAGAAACAAAACACAAAGGACAGTTGTACTTCATAAGAGAGTTTGCCTCTATCTTAACACACCCAGTCTCTCAAGAATTTCGTTGATTTCTCAAAATGACCTAGATATCATCTAAAGTTTCTACCAGCTCTCAATGGTGTCACAACAGCCATAGGTTTTCACCACAGGTTTCAGAAAAGAAAAACTTATTTGAGAAAGATTCCCTGAAGGACCTATCTTTCTCACAGTGAAAAACACGTAATCACTCCATCCCAATAGTACCAAAAATCCTCAATTTTCCCAGGTTCAACTCAGAAGTCCAAAGCTCATCTCTAAGTCCATGGAACCCAAACAAGAGGATATGGAAATGATTTATTATTTAACACAGGAGCAAGATGCATAGTGACAGGAACAACATTCCACAGAGAACTCAGGAACTCAGCAGGGAAGATGTTAACACTTCATAGTTGATGGTCATTCACATCAAGTTTTACAGTCTGAAAAATCTCCTGGATATACATCCCTTAAATGTGAGGCCACCATGCTCTTCTTTGTTGAATTTAGCTAAGAATTCAGATGTCTTATGTTGGAACAACATATGAGTGCCAAAACATTCTCTGTGAGAGAGGAATTGTTACTAAAAGATTCTATTCTTTGTGGTCCAAGTGGGTGGCACTGCCTTCTTGCAATCTCTGCTGGGGATTTCAGCATAACATTGTCATTTTCAAAGCTAGAGGGAACCTTGCCTCTCCCACAGCACTTGCATTTCGTAAGTCTCAAGAATCAGTCTCTCATGGATATGCCTCCAGCACAGTGTCACTAATCATGCATCTACATGATCTAAAACTGAAGAAAGAGGAATATTTTACCAAGATGCCATAGCTCAAGGAAGTTTGGGCATTAATAGCTTTCAGCTTGAAAGACCCTCTGGAACCCCCCCCCCCGAACCCACAGCTGGCCAGCTCCCGTGAGAACATCCTGTTTGTTTAAAAGATTTTCAGGACCTGCAGTTGGCTGTTCCCATGGGAACAGCCTGTTTTGAGACCCTCAGGACCCCCTCAGGATCCGCAGCTAGCCTGCTCTCATGAGAACATCCCATTTGCTTAGGAGAACAGGATATCTGTGGCCATACATCTGTGTTGGGAGAGGATGTCTGAGGTCAGGGCCCCTAGCTGCAAAACAGGATATCTGTAAAATAGGATATCTGCAAAACAGGACATCTGTGGCCATATATCTATGCTGGAGAGGAAAAACCACATATGCCCTTTGCCTTATTCCAACCGACCAATGAGATCCCTGTAACCATGCATCTGCTTCTGTATGCCTGATTCTGCTGCCCTTTTCCTATAAAAAGACCTTCTCCCAGACTGCAGGCATGCAAGTCCTCAGAAAAGACTTTGCCGCCTGCAGGTGCATGTGTACACCCAATAAACCTCTTGCTATTTGCAGCCGGTGGTCTCGGACTGATCCTTGGGTCTCGGGGTCATTTCCTGAGGGAAGGTCCTCTCCAAGGGTCTTTCAAGCTTTCAAGATCCTAATGTTTTCAGCTACTAACAGTATTGTCTCTATGATCTCCAAAATGCCTCCATGATTTCATAAAATTTAGCACTTATAATGAACCAGCAATAAAGAATAGATGTTTTGATTTGTTCAATGGCTCCTCCAATTAAATTTAAGTATTTGCTATTTCAAAGTTTGTAAGTGAGGAAGCAGCCTTTTATATAAATTTATTAGGGAACTTATAATATATTATTCAGCAAGATTTTGTTTCTTTGGGAGAAGATCTTACTCTATAGCTGGAATGGAACATACTAGATTTTTCAGTCTGGTCTCAAACTCAGCGCAATATCCTGCCTCAGAGTCATGAGATCTAGTATGACACATTGAGCCACATTAACGAGTGTGGAAAACATATGTGTATTTTAAAGCTTGCTTTTTTCTAATTTAATTGATATCTTTGTTTATGTTGCATGCATGCTTTGTTAATTTTATTATTTTATATTTTGTAATAGAAGAACAATATACTTAAAATGGCACGGTATTGATATTGCTTATACTCTCAAAATAAATAACGTAAATTTCTTAAATTCTATTACTTTTGGAAGCTGGAGTCTTCTCTATGTTTTAACACAAGTTGACACAAACTGTTATGACACATTCATTTTATGAGGTTGTTTTACATTTTTTCTCCTGCTTACTTGAGAGTTAGATACATCTGGCAACTCATTTAAGTCAGCGACATTTATTAATCACTTCCCATTATTTCAGTTATGATGTATGAAGGCTTTCACACTGGTGAGATTTCAAAAATATCTAAAACTGATGAGTCCCATTTCCTCATTTAGAATCTATTATAAAATGCTCTCCTGAGAACACAACCACCTGTGTCCTGTTAGCAGCTTCTGGTCATCTGGAAATCCTGAATAGAAAGTGAAGTATTTACTTCCTTGAGCTACTTATTCATCACGATGTCCTTCACCTAAATAGGACTAGTTGGTATTATTAATGCATGCACTTTAGCGTAATTAATCATTTGTCCTGTTATATTTATCAAATGTTTAACTATTTAAATTTAGGAGCTCTAATATTCTATCATCTCTCTATCTATTGATCTATATTTCTATGTAAATATACAAATCAAAGGAAAAAAATTAATATTTGACAACATTTCTTCAAATGTTTCTATTTATCCCAGAAGAAATTTAAATATTATAGATGAAAAACAAGAGGGAAGGTCAAAATAATACAGTGATGTAGAAGAATAGCAAGCCATATTTCGTTGTTTTAAACATATTATTCCTCTAAATATTAAAACAAGATATACATCCAACAGAAATAGTTTATATAAATTTTACTCTGTTGCTCTGAAGCTGATTAACATGTGATAGATAATTTTCTCTTTCTTCCTAAATTCAGAAGATTATAAAATTAGGACAAAAGAATGATATCACAACAGATTAAAAAATAAACAGATAGAATGAAATCTTTCAGTAAAATTATTTCTATGTAAGAAATACTCAAATACTAAGCACATGATTGTCACATCCTTCTTGTTTTACAGCCAGTGACAATACTTTAGAAATTTCTGAAAAATGAAGTAAATAGTTAGAAAATAATATTTTTGGGATAGTAACTACAAAGAAGTTTTTGAGAATGCTAATATAATATAAAATTTCTTTACAATACAAAATTAAATGGAGTTCTTTGGGCAAGAAATATACATAAAAGGCATATTTTTAACACAATATATTTTCTTATTTTATTTTTGCTGAGGCCAAGAAGCACCTTGGGGAGGCTTTATTTAAGCTTAGAGTACAAGTATGTCATTTCATCATGACTGAGAAAATATATCAGCAAAAAGTATAGACATGATGTTATTGACATTCAAGCAACTGGTCACATTTTTTCAATGTTCAGAAAGTAGAGAATCAGTACGAAAAGTTACTAAGCTACAAAATTTCAAGGCTTATCTCAATTAACAAATGCCCTCCACTGAGACTCTACTTTCTAAGAGTTCCATATCCTTAGCAAACAGCACCATCAGCTTGAAAAGAAGTATTCAGGCAAATGAGTTTATGGTAGATATTTAACACTCCAGACAGAACACTTTGATATATTTAATTTCAGTTCAATGTAATGAATCTATCACCATTACAATGTGGGAGTCTCCTCTGGTGCTATGATGACCATTAATGTGAAACTGCCTTGGCCTGTTGATAGGGCAGAACTCAGCTAGGCTGAGAAAACTAAACAGAATGATGGGAGAAAAAAGGGAGGAGTCAGGAGATGCCATAGGGCCACCACCACCAGAGATAGACTTACTGGAAATTTGCTGGTAGTCCACGACCTCATGGTGATTCACAAATTAATGGAGATGGATTAAATTAAGATATAAGAGTTAACCAATAAGAAATTAGAGCTAATGGGCCAAGTAGTGACTTAATTGATATAGGTTTTCTGTGGTTATTTTGGGGCTAATCTAGCTGGGCGGCAAGGATGAACAAACTGCACCTCCCTTTTACTGATCCCAATTAACAAATTTCCTCCATTGAGACTCTGCTTTCTAAGAGTTCCATATCCTTGCCAAACAGCACCATCAGGTTGATAAAATGTATTCAGGCATATCAGTGTATGGTAGATGTTTAACACTCTATACAGAACACCTTGATATACTTCATTTTAGTTCAAAGTAATTAAGCTATCACCATCACTTCATTCTTTGTTTATTTTGTTATTATGTTACTTGCTCCATCATGCGTGTGTAAAGTATGTATATATGAAATACTCATTTTTGTCCTCTAAACTGCATGGATTATAAGTAATTTTGTCACAAAATTACTGGCATTATGAATTTCAATTACCTGTTGCATGAAAGAAATTAGCTGCAATTAATTTATTCTCTTAAGATTTTCCACACTAGCATATTCAGATGTTCCAGTGACAGAGTATAAAGATGGCTGTGCGTAATTGTTAGAAACATCAGAAAACGCTGATATCTAGAATAGAACCAATAATTCAAGATAATTGGATGTGCTTAGCTATCTGGGCAAAGGATGACTTATAAATTAGATAGGAGTGATTTATAAATATGTTGACAATAGGTTTTACTCTGGGTTTCTGGAACTCATCAGCCTCAGGTAGCTGACTAAATTTATAGTGAGAGACCTGAATTTTCTCCTTTTGTGATGATTTTTAAGTACAATTGGGCAATTGTTACTTATCTCCAGGACATAAGTGCCATTATTACACAGATCAGAATATCTCTGGCTATTTTGTAGCTAATAAAAAAGTAAAAATTATGTTAAATCCTTTTATTTTAGAGTTTTTCAAGTTACAGAGGCAACTAATTTATAATACAAATGTAGCTTATATTCAAGTCCTTTTTACAGCACTATTTGAGGTCTTACAGAGAGAACCAGAAAAGCGAATGTATCACTTTTTTAAAAAAAGGACTCCCTAAATCTAGACTAGATAAATTATTTGAGAGAAAATACTACTAAGGAGTCCAATTGATAAAATGATAGGATTTGAGGGAAAGCACTTATGAATATAGCAGGTAATACTATTTGCATATATGTATGTATTGTGAGTCTGCATATGTGCATACGTGCTTGAAGTGTGTGTCTGTGTTTGTGTGTCTGCGTGTGAAACTTAACTGTGAGATAATGAGTAACCAGAAACAAGTTATTTCCAGGATCTTACTAAAATACTACTTCAAGATTCTCCTTAAAATTGAATGATTATGGATTTATACAAATCTTAATATATAATGGCCTTTTTAAAAACTGAAATATTTCAGTAGAAGAGATAGTATCATGTCTTTATTAGTACAGCTGTTTATAAGATTACATAGCTAATAAATTTGTCATCCGTTGATTGTGAACCTTCATATAAAGCAGCTTTATTCAGATGGGTCATCTCCTCTTCATAGATCCCTGTATAACAAAAACAGTAACTGGCAACTTGGCTAATTTATCTATTTGATATTCAAATCTGGGCCTAATATATATATGGTGAATATGTCAACTTAAATGGGAAATTACTAATTTAATGTGCTAGAAGCAGAGGTTTCATCCCTATTTGTCATTTTCCAGAATAGTGGACCTGAAGCAAGACAGCAGCCCATCATGTTGTGACTTAGATGCATGTGTATCTTCTTTTCTTTTTTCATTTTAAGTTTACCTTTCTGGGATTTTATATGTTAGTGCTCTATTCATACTATGTTTCCCGCCCTCTCATCCTGTTTGCACTAAGATCCTCTCCAATTCTTAAGTATTATTATTTTAATTATTCTTGTTTATTTTTAATATTATTACTTTTTAATTTTATTGTTTTAATTATAATTTTATTATTTTAATTACTATTATTTTAATGTAGCATGAGTTCTAATTGGTTTTAATAATAAAAAAACCCGAGTCGGATATTAGGGTTTGAAGGCTGACTTATCAGAGAAGCAGAATAGACTGTTACTAATTCTTACCTCTACAAAATCCTCACGAACAATGGGGCAAGATTCTGCCTCTATGAATCCTGAGGCTAAATGCAGTACCCTGTCTCTAAAAGTCCTCAGGCTGAATGCCTTGAGCTCCTGTCTCCTTTCTTTCATATTATTATCTCCACCCAAACCCATATCCCTTCCTGTCTTCATCTCTCTACTGTTAGGATTAATGACGAATGACTCGCAAGTACTGGGATTAGAGGTGTGAGCTATCACTGCTTGGCTCTGTTTTTCTTTCAGACTAGATCAATCTCCTGTAGCCCAGGGTGGCCTTAAACTCAGAGATTAGTCAGCCTGTGCTTTTAGAGTGCTGGAAATAAAGGTGCGAGCTACCACTGCCTAGCTTCTATGGCTAATTATTGGCTTAGCTCTGATCTTCAGGCAAACTTTATTTGTTAAAGCACAAACAAAATATCACCTTATTGTCCACACACATACACACACACACACACACACACACACACGAATGCAATCTGAGAAAATACAGACTTGATGCTGTAAACCCAGGAATTTCCTAATGGTTGGTGGTGCTGTGGAACCTAGAGCAGAACCTACTGATATTCCTTTCTTAAGCTAATAGGTATTTTAACTGCATTCTAAGTATTCACGCCCTTATAGTGTAACTCTCACTCCTCATTAAAGATGCTTTTCTGTTAAACTGACTACTACAGAAATCTACAAGTAGTTCAAATGCTTACAAAGGATTAAGGAATGCAAAGAACAGACCGATATAATGAAGAACAAATATAGTAATATATTTGAATCTATACCCCAAATTTAGGGCACTTCTAAACATAAAGCCTGATGGTAGATACCAGGTTTTAAAGACTAGTGTCAGCTTGGACACTTTATATTCAGACCATAAAACTAAGCTAATTTTATTTCTTCACTGTGAAATTCTTGGTTTCATTTAGCGCTATTGATGAGACTTTCTGTCTAAGATCAAACTATATTTTGGCCTTTGTGTGTCTTCATATGTATTTACTATTCTCTCCATTTAAAAATGCATGATATTGAAAAGAACTAATGAGATTTTATCACAGGAGCTTAAGAATCTAAGGACAATAGTTTTTGTAAGATATTTCTCTAAGATGCTCAGAGGAACTTTTGTTTATCTGATCATAATTCCCTGTCCTAGACATTTTTAAGAGCTATCACACTGCGGTGCATTTACAAAGGATCTTTCAAGCCCAGCATGATTTTATCTTAAATCTGAGGCGCCTTCTTAAACTCAGAATACATTCGCATCTGTAGGGATTCTTTACAACCTGATTTTTAGTGTTTACCCTAATAAGTTCTTTCTTCTTAAATATAACTGAGTGTAGTTAACTTCCACATTTTTTCTTCATAAGCAATAAATAATTACATTTTATTTTGAATATCATTCTGAAAACTTAGCTTATCAAAACCAACAAGTTTATTTGGACTGTTTATGCCTTTCATACACTTCTTGTCACTTATGGTACAGGTATATTTTGCATGTATTAATGATTTCCTTAATTATTTAATGGCCAAAATTTAGAAATACTTAGCTATAAAAATTCAATTATTTTTTATTAGATAGTGCATTTTATATTAAATTATATTAATGTGGTGTGTGTGTATATAGAAGGAGTATGTGTACTTTAAAGCAAGTTCCTGTGAAGACCAGAAGGGGGTACTGATTTATTGGAACTAGACTTAGAAGAGGTTGTGAGCCATTCAGTCATGAGTGCTGGAAACAAAACTTGGGTCATCTTTTAGAGAAATATATGCTATTAACTAGTAAAAATCTCAGTAGCCCCATCAGTTCAAATTTTAATTTATTTCAGATGAATTAGACAAATATACTTTGTTCATACCATTATTTTAATAACAGGAAAAATTTATTTCTTATTTGATTCAAGAAACTTATCTGTTTCAATGGGTCCAGACAGAAAAAGTTATATAGAGTGACAAGTATTTATAAGAATATGCTTATATATATTTGCATACCTATTACCTAATATAATGAAATTATCTATAGTATTTGTTGTTGTTATATTCTTTTTGTTTTTATTTATAATCATAAAGTTTTTTAAAAAGCATGTAAAACTCCAAATTCACCCACTAAACTATTCATTTATTCTCTTCTTCTAGCTCATTTTAATAAATATCTCAATTATTTATTTACTAATTTTCCCATCCTTATCTCTAGTGCCTGTAATTGGCACTTTCTGTCACTGCAGCCTTCTGGGTAAGGTACTCAAACCAGAAGAGGCTTGTTGAAAGTGCTCACAGGAAGTTCCCCTATTACCAGAAATCTAAGACTTCAAAAGGAGTGTATGTCAGAATGTAAAATCAATATCAGCTTGCCGCAGAGGAGAGAACACCTGTAGTACATTGCATTTTTTCTCTCCCCTACTTCATGCTCTGTAGCTTAGTCTCCATTTTTTTTATATAATTTTCTTCTGGTGTATGATAGCACTTAGCAAACAATCCTGAAAACAAATCATGCATAAGACTGTAGGGAATGATAAATATTGTCCCAATTATGTTTTTATATTTTCTCATTGTATTTAACCAGGTATATTTCAATCTAGCTTCTTAAATGGGTCATGGATGTTCATGGAAAACTGTGGTGGTAAATGTATACAGGAAATGATACACACAAACTGTCTTTTATAACCATTCTGATGTGCATAATAGCACTGCTGTGATACTAAGTAGAGCTAACAGTTCAGAGTGAAGCTTACCCTAATATATGTGGTTATATTATACATTTTTTTAAGAAAGATTTCTTAGGCAAGTAGATGAGTTCAAAATATTTCATTTAGTGATAATTTTAAAAGTTACCTTGGAAATGTCTCATCTGTCTTCAATTTTGCAGAATTACCAATGAAAATCCTACAAAGAACCTTCCATGAAGTATCCCGATTATGGATAATTAGAGCAATATCTATTGTGATCTACATTTGAAAATAAAATTACCAGAATGTCAAGTGAAAAATGAGTACAATATACACAATTATAGAAACTGTAAAGATATTTAGAAATTTGGTTGACAGTTAAGAGGAAGATTTAAGTATCTGAGAACAGTTAACAGTTTTCAATCAATATGAACTTACTTATACTATATGTTCTTTTTCATAAGTTGAACCTTTGAATCAAAAGTTAAACCTCAGTTCTTTCTGAGAATCATATTAAATTCATAACTGTAAAAGGTGCCCTTAATTTCTCTTCAAATTTTAGGAAAACATCACAATGTAATTTCTTCTTTTTTAGCACAGCATTTGATTCTTGTTTAAGCCATAAGGATTGCAAGTAGTCTAGCGGCTGAAAAACCTCAAAAATCATTATCTTACATTCTGGTTGTCTGCAACCCAAGGAGCAAATAAGAGTATTGAAACAAGTTGAGAGAAGTGTCCTGATTCCAGCAGAGCCTAAGCAAACGTTTCTGTCCCTGATCCAGCTCTAGAAGCTCTTCTATATCACTTCCTCTGTTCTATGTCCCTTATTTCAGTAATGGTGTCACTCAGGTCCGTTTCTCCAGCCATGATTCCTCTTCTTGTTCCGTGCTTTGTATTCCTTTTCTATTTTTATTTTTTACTGGAAATTAGTCTTTAATCACCTTCAGCCAAAGAAGCACTATTTTACTATTCTACTGCTTGTACTTTTGGCTGGACTCACCATATTGAGTGTAGGACTTTAGTTCTATCCATTTGTTCCACATAATTAACTCTATATAAAGTTATATTCTTTTTTAGGTAAAAAATTTGCATTTAAAAAGTTTTGTCTTTCTACAAAATTTAAATTTTAGTTTAATTTTGAAGTTAAAATATAGTGGCATTATTTTCCAACTTCATCTATTCTTGATGTCGTTCAGATTTATGACCTGTGGACACTATATTGGTTGCTACACACATGTATAAACATAACTCTACATTTATGTTTGTGTCATGTGTATCACTACTAAATAAATAGGAACTATCTTCTCGGTTCATATAACATTACTTGTATGTATGTGATTTCTGGGATGACCATTTGTTATTTCATTAAATTTCTACTTTGAATTTCAGAATCTTGATCTAGTATATTATCACAAAGGAAATCATTTAACTGTGGTTTGGCTTATGTTTCAGAGGTTTAATCTATTTATCATAATGATGGGAACATGGTGGCTTCATGCAAACAGACATGATGCTGGAGACATAGCTGAGTGTTCTATATCACAGTCAACAAGCAGCAGAAAGAGACAGTGAACCACTGGGTATCGTTTGAGATTTTGAAAAGCAAAAGACCACACAAGTAACACGCTTTTTCAAACATGGTCACACCTACTCTAAAAAGTTCACTTTTCTCAATAATGCTACTCCCTATGATCCTATGGAGGCTGTTTTCATTCAAAACACCACTTTCTACTCCTTGAGTCCATAGGCTTATAGTCATACACTCGGGGTACCAACTTCTGTCTTTGTCTAAGTTCCTTGGCTGTGAAGAGATAGAATGACCAAAGCGACTCTTACAAAGGGAAGCATTTACTTGTGGTCTGCTTTACATTTCAGAATTTTACTAAATCGTAGAAGGAAGCATGACAGCACACAGACAGACATGGTGCTGGAGAGGTACTGGGAATTCTATATCTGAATCATTGGCAGGCATCAGGAAGAGAGAGGGTGATGTTGGGCTGGGCTTGAGCAGTTGAAACCTCAAAGTTCACTGCAAGTGGCAGACTTCCTCCAACAATGCGACACTTAACACAACAAAGCAACATGTTCTGATATTTTCAAATAGTGCAATTCCCAGTGAGTAATGGAAGCAACTTTTATTCAGACTACCATATTAAGAAGTCAGTATCAGGGACTGGGATATTGCAATCATAGCCTGACATTGCTTATGTTTGGCAGTATGTTGAGTTTGGAACTTTGGGTTAGGAAAGCAGTTGAATGCTTTAAATCAGGATTAATCGATCATATTAGTAAGAACATGGATGATGGTAATAATGAGGGTAATTTTTATTGTGAGCCCCATCTCCATAGGTTTCAGAGGAGAAGAGTATTAATATGTGAATGAGAGACCTCTCGTGATATTTTGGTGAAAAATTACAGCTTTCTGCCCTTTTCCAAAAATAATCTGCATGAGGCTAAATTAAAGAGTTATGGAATAAAAGTTTTAATAGATGAGATTTTTAAAAAGCCTATTATTGATTGTGTTGCTTGGTTTTGAGTGGTCACACTTATGCAGAGCTTTAAATAAAAGTATGATCCTATATAGAATAAAGGGAGTTGTGAATCAAGGAAAGACTACACCCAGCTATGAATTTCTTATTTAAAACAATAATTAAAAATAAGTTTAGAGCCTGGTGTGGTAATGCATCCCTTTAATACCAGCACTTAGGAGGCAGAGAAGGTAGATCTAAGAGTTCTAGTCTAACCTGTTTTACAGAGTTTAGGCAGTAGGGGAAACCATCAAATCCAGAAAGTTGGTAAAGATATAATTGAATGAGAAATATATGTTCCAGCTTCAGCAAGCATCAGAACTTAACAGCTTTGGCCATGTGGTTCTGGTTTTAAGTCAAGGATAAAACAAATGGATTAGGGAGCCACCTTACATGACTAAGGAAGTTGCTGGTGTCAGGTATGCCTCAGTGGTATCCTTGCCTGGAGATCTAGAAAGGGAATTGCATGAAACTGTGAGCAAACTGGATTTGCTCAGAGACCCCTAAATGTTGATGATAAAGCAGTTGTGAGACACCTACTGAAAAAAGACAACAAAAGGGAGCAGAAGCGGCCCAAGAGACAGAAGTATATTGCAGTCAACAAAGCTCAAAGGAATTGAAGATCTGAAGAGCAAGCAAGTTGACATGAGACAGGGAGATGCAGGTTTAGAGATTGTTCAACTGGTTTTTCATCCAGTGCTTCCTCACTATGCTATGTTTCTACACTTTAGTAATAACAATATATACCAAGTGCCATTGTATGTTGGAAATAAATAATCTGCATTGTCATTTCTATTTTATAGGGGTTAGAAATAAGAAATTGCAGGAATTTCAAAGAAGACTTTGAACTTGGGCTTTTAAACAGAGGTGAGATGGTGGTAGACTATGTAAAAGGATATTTCAAGTTGGAATGAATGCAGCTTTGCATTCTCATTTGGCTACAAGTACATGAGGGCCTGAGAGTAGAATGTAGTGGTTTGAATGTAAATGCCTCCAATAGAATCATAGGAACTGGCATTACTTCAAAGGAGTAGAACATGTTGCCTTGCTGGAATAGGTGATGAATTGTTGGAGAAAGTCTGTAATGGCAATGGCCTTTGAGGTTTCAGAAGGTGAAGCCAGACCCAGTATCTCTGCATGCAATGATCCAGTTGTAGAACCATCAGCTACTTTTCCCAGCACTGTATTTTCCTTGAGCTGCCATGTCTTCTGTTATGATGATAATGGACTAAACCTTCAAAACTGTAGTCAAACTTAATCAGAGTTGTCTTTATAAAAATTGCTGTGGTTATAGTGTCTCTTCATAGAAATAAAAATTTGACTAAGACACACTTGCCACCTGATAACAATAGTTATACAAAACTAAAACAGCAACTTCAATGTGCTTAATCTTTGAAGTTATATTCACAGACCTTTTTATTTGAAGATATCTACCAAGAAGCTCCTAAAGTAAGTTAGGTTTTATATGATATATATATTCAATAAAAATATTTTATCTAATTAATTGTGTATCCCACCAACATTATCTATAACTTCCTCTAACCTCTCAAACTCCCAAAGTTCTCTTTCAACAAATAGTTGGAATGTAGTTTATAAAGACAATCAAATATATCATATAAAAGAGACAACAATCTATTAATATAAAATTATAATATTGGTGTTCTTTCTATTTAAAAATTGTAGTAAACACCTATGTACTATAAGATCACCATGGAATAAAATTAGAATTAAACAACAATTCTACCCCCAGAAAGCCTACAAACTCATGGAAACTGAACAGTCAACGACTGAACCACCCCTGGGTCAAGGAAGAAATAAAGAAAGAAATTAAAGTCTTCCTTGAATTCAGCAAAAATAAAGGCACAACATACCCAAACCTATGGGATACTATGAAAGCTGTGCTAAGAGGAAAGCTCATAGCACTAAGTGCCCACATAAAGAAAACGGAGAAAGCACACATTAGAGACTTAACAGCACACCTGAAAGCTCTAGAGAAAAAAAAAAAAAGAACACTCACCCAGGAGGAGTAGAAGACTGGAAATAATTAAACCGAGGGCTGAAATCAACAAAATAGAAACACAGAAAACAATCCAAAGAATCAATGAAACAAAAAGCTGGTTCTTGGAGAAAATCAACAAGATTGACAAACCCCTATCCAAGCTAATCAAACGGCAGGGGGGAGAATGTGCAAATTAACAAGATCAGAAAGGAAAAGGGGGACATAACCACAGACACAGAGGAAATTCGGAGAATCATTAGATCTTACTACAAAAGCCTGTATGCCACAAAATTGGAAAATGTGAAAGAAACGGACATTTTAAGATAGGTACCATATACCAACATTAAATCAAGACCAGGTGAACAATTTAAATAGACCTGTGAGCACTCTTAATCAGCTAACACTCCAGCCCTTTGAGGAGAAACTACCTCATGCAATCCTTACTCTATACTCTCAGTATCTTTTGGAGTTGGGCAGATTGTATACTGGTGTAATGAAATGCTAGGCAGGACACAAAATACCTCTCATCTAAAACTTTTGAAAACAAAATTTCTTATTTTATATTGAAATTTTCATTTTATACATTGGTATGGGCATTTAGATAGATATTATTCCATTTAAAACTGAAAGTATTTTGTACTTAGATAAAGATTATGAGCAACATTAGCTATCTAATATTCAAAAAATGAGGTGTTTTGAAACAACGTAGAAAGAAAGCATTTATCTCATATATGGAGTGGGAGACATTGGTGCAATTTAAGTAACAACATCTTTCATGACTTTATCATATCTTTTAGATATTAAAACCTAGAAGGGTGCAGGTCTAATGACAATGTATTAAGTTATTATTCTCTTTAGATCTTCAAAGTATTGTAGCTTTGCTTTGTGATACAATCTTTGGTTAATCCATTAAGGTTCATTACAGTCAGTCATCTGAGGTGGTGCTAAGCCTGAAGTTTCAATTACTGCTTCATTGTTACAGATTCTTTAAAATTTCTGATACCTTTGAAAAGATAACTACAATGAAAGAAAAAGTGTCCTCTAGTCATCAAAGTGACTTTATATAATGCTCAACGAAGATATAATTAGACATCAGATTTTTCCAGTAAGCCAATCTAGGTCCTGCAAAACTCCGAGAGAAGTGGACTCAGTTCGATGCCACAGTTATGTCAGAAGTCAGTGCATGATAACTTCATGGTAAGAAATTTTCAGCTATAATTCTAGTAATATGTGTGTGTGTGTCACAATATATATATATATATATATATATATATATATATATATGGCAGTAATACTTTTATATTTTAAAGATATTTCTTTCCTTATTGGGAATCATTAAACCTTTTTTTCAGTTTTATTTTTTAATATTAAAGAAGGTTTCCTAATACATTACAATTTTAATATCAATATTATTCATGTTTCTCACAATTGTTTCCAGTAGTAATTGTTTCCTGGTCTCATTATCAGAGCCTAATACTATTTTAAATAAGTTCTTGGTAGCTTTTCACCATTAATTGCAGTTGGTGTCCTGCCCATGGCATCGTGAATTTTCATAGCTATTTATTGTAATAGCTCGAAAATATGGGATTTTCTCTATTATCTTGCAACTTCTATTCTGTTGCTTCATCATCAGTGAATCTAAATTACCATAAGCCATGTATTGTGCCTATCTCATGCTCTACTCTCAGCTAATCAAAACCTGATGGAGGAGTTAATTTCATTTAATAAAGAAACTGCCTTGGCCCATTTATAGGCCAGCCCTTAGGTGGGTGGAGTAAACAGACAGAATGCTGGGAGAAAGAAGCCGAGTGAGGAGTCGCCATGATTCTCCCACTCCAGACAGACGCAGGTTAAGATCTTTCCTGGTAAGCCAGCTTGTGGTACTACACAGAATATTAGAAATGGGTTAGATCAATATGTAAGAGCTAGCCAATAAGAGGCTGGAGCTAATGGGCCAGGCAGTGATTAAAAGAATACAGTTTCCATGTAATTATTTCGGGTAAAGCTAGCCGGGTGGCGGTGGGAAGCAGCCCTGCCGCTCTTATTACAACAAAAACCGAATCATCTATTTTCTGTTTTCCTTCTCTGATTCATTTTAAGACCTGATTACTGATGGACACATGGCTTCCTCTGCCAAAGCGTTAGCAAATGTATTACATCCCTCTTACTCCATCTAGGATATCTGAAAGCTTTTACACTGAGAAGTATGGAATACAGTAAACCTCACTGTACCTTGGTACCATCTTATTTGGTATTCTACCCAAAGCATACTATTACAAAGCTTCACACATATTTGATGTGGGGTTCCTCTCTGTATGATGTGAATACTATTGGTTAAAAAGAATCTGCTTTGGGCCTATTGCAGCACAGATTAGATCAAGGAGGAATTCCAAGCAGATAGAGGAGGAGGGAGTAGGCAGAGTCAGAGAAGCCAGTAGCCCTGGAGAATGATGCCAGACACCGGATGGAAACTTATAGTTAGACCACAGTCATCAGGTGATACACAAACTAATAGAAATAGGTTAATATAAGATATATTATCTAATAGCTAGCAGAAATATGCTTAAGCTACTGATCAAACAGTATTGAAATTAATATAGTTTTGTGTGGTTATTATGTGTTTGGGTGGCTGAGAAATGAATGAGCAGCACCTGCCTACACATAATTCTTTAGTTATATTTGTTATTCAAATCTGCCCCCAGTAAAATATGGAGAAGAAATAATTAGGAATGAGATAATAAACACATGTGTGAAAGGGAAGAGCTTTTCTCATACACGAGAATCAGAGAATCTAATTCCTCTGAGGCAAATTCAAAAAGGCATGCATTTTGACACATTTATTGGAAACATCCGTAAAAATTTGATGACATATTGCATTAAATAAATTTCTATTGATTGAGTTGAATGATGAACAAAAACAAACACAGTACTTACACATACAGGTTTTTATTTGCTAATACTTTTTAAAAAGTGAGAGTATGTATGTTATAAAAAAGTTTTATCAAGCAACCAAACTTCAATTTTGGTAACTTGTGCAACTGAAGATTTATATTAGATCAGGGAATAATGGATTATATTATGAATTTTATATGAAAATTCATGACAATGTGAATAAAGTATTAACTTTTTTCAGTGTTCTCTCGGAATACATACAATTAAACTTAACATCATGTGCTACCCAGTGAAGGAAATGATGAAGGTAACACTGGAAAAACAAGAAAAAGCAAATTAGGTATAAGCAGATACATTTCAAATTTCCAGAGTGTTTTTGAATGTCTGTAGGAGAGGAGGGAGGATTTGAGATGTTTAGTTTCGGTGAACAATTAATATTATAAGAAAGAAAATTAATTCATAGAATATGCTTATTTGGTTATTAGACTGCCAGCAAAATATATGTAAATCACATATTAAAGAAGAATGGAAATACTCTCCTCCAAATGTTGCATTAGAACTCACTAACATAATCTCAAGTTGTACTTCAGTATTTTGTGGTAAGTAAGTTAATTAAATACCTTTAAATTTTCTGAATTTGATTTGGCGTTTTATGTTCTCCTTATTTGTACCTACTCTTTGAATTAAGAAATAACTTCACTATATATTTCACAAGATCTTTTACACCCCCTAAATCAACAGCTCCTTAAAATCTTCAACTATCATAAAATCTCAAACAATTGGCCCTTGGATTTCTCTTCAAGAAATGGATGTCAAAGTTTACTAAATTGTTTCCATTTTCATTTTAACAACTAGAAGTTTCTTTATGGGTATTTATATCTCCATCCAATTCATCATTTTCTGTATGTTTTAGAACCTAAAAAGTTTGATCTAAAAGTTTTCTGTGAGCCAAGATTATTTTAAACATAATCTTGATGCACTAAAACTAATTTAGTAAAAGATGTGACAAAATTCATTTGATGATGACAAATTATTTTCTTAGAGAACATAGGATATTTGCTGCTTGATTTAAACCTCCTTTCCAGCCATTTTTACCAAGGATTTATTTTTAGTTTTTTCCCCTTTTTTAAAAATTACTTTTGGAGAAATTCACACAATCTTATTTTTTGTCAAATCCCTCCCTTTCCCCAGTTTTCCTAGACCCATCTTTTCCCTGTGTTTCAACCTCATGTCTTAAGTCCAGTTTGTGCTGCCATATAGTGACTACCAGTAACCAACCAGGTTCCATACTTTTAAAATAGTGCTAACTCTTCTAGATAATATATTCTATCATTGTATTTTAACCCTTTAATTGAGATAATTTTACAAATAAATATCATACATTATATGCTCTTTGATTACCAGACAATAAAAACCATGCAGAAAACAATTAATTACTTGAATGTTTTAAAAAATATCCCGAAATTGCAGAAAATTATCAAGTATACATGTGTCCTCAGATTAAAAACACATTAAACTTTTATTTTTTATAATGTGATCCTTTTAACTTGTGATATATTTGACTTTTTCTGTTCTTAATGCATGAAAATCCGTTATGATGTTCTTTATAGATTTTAGACATGGTGTTGATGTGCTATAATTTTTCTGTGTTGTTTTAGCTGATGTTAGATTGATAGATAGAACTAAAGAGTTTCAGATAAAACATCTTGTAATTCATACTTATATTGCTTTGTCTTTCTAATCCAAAATTATGAGGATTTCTTTCACAATCTCATGTTTATTCCTTTTCCATTTTTAAAATTTATTTGGTTGTATGTGTGAGCAGGTATACATATCATATATCAATATCATGTGCTTTTTCCAATTGCTCTTTTTTTATTTTTGAAACAGGGTATATTAATGAGGTGGGAGTTCATCTATTGGTTTTATTGACTGGTCAATGAGGTTAACTCTGACCCGGATTCTCCTGTCACAGCACAGTGCTGAGCTTATGCAGTATAGGTGCATACTTTCATATCTGACTTTTCTTTTAAATATCTTTCTACTTTTAAATAGGTGTCAGGTATTTAACTGTATGTTCTCTTGCTTATGTATCAAGCATTTAAAACAATGAGTCATTTCACCAGCTCTACCTGTCACATTCCTACTCAGATAATGGTACTCAGGATAACCAAATCAATCCTGTGCAATAAAAGAACTTCTGGAGGCATCACAATCCCTGACTTCAAACTCTACTACAGAGCTACAACATTGAAAACAGCCTGGTGTTGGTATAAGAACAGACAGGAGGACCAATGGAACTGAATAGAAGACCTGGATATTAATCCACACACCTTTGAACACCTGATTTTTGACAAAGAGGCAAAAAAAAATCAAATGGAAAAAGGAAAACATATTTAAGAAATGGTGCTGGCATAACTGGATATCAACACATAACAGGATGAAAATAGACCCATATCTATCACCATGCACAAAACTCAAGTCCAAATGGATCAAATACCTCAACATAAAGCCAGCCACACTGAACTTTATTGAAAAGAAAGTGGGAAGTACATTTAAACACATTGGCACAGGAGACCACTCCCTAAATATAATCCCTGCAGCATAGACACTGAGAGAAACAATTAATAAATGGGTCCTACTGAAATTGAAAAGCTTTTGTAAATGAAAGAAAATGGTTGGTCAACAAGACAAAATGACAGCCTACAAAAGAGGATAGTGTTGATTTTTTAGGACACCAAAATAATGAACTGGTAATGTTCCTTAGTTGTCCATTTGATTTTATTGAAGGAGCAATAGCAATAATGTCACTGATTATAATTAGTATTGTGAGTTCTGATGTTGCTAATCATGTATTCTCTGTTGCCCCTAATCTCCAATGTCAGTTATGAATTGATTGTTCATGATTTGTCTCCTTTTTCCTGAAACTAATGACTAAAATCTAGAGACTGTCAGGAATATATAACATTTATCTTTCATAACTCTGGTTTCATTAATTACTGAATTTATAAAATCAAGCAATCTAGATATTACCATTAAATTTGTGTGATCATGGGGCTGAAGAGATGGCTCAGCAGTTAAGAGCACTGTCAAGGTCCTGAGTTCAATTCCCAGCAACTGCATAGTTGCTCACCACCATCTGTAATGAGATCTGGTTTCCTCTTCTGGCCTGCAGGCATACATTCAGACAGAATACTGAGAATATTATATACATAATAAATAAATAAATCTTTAAAAAATAAATCTGTGTGATCATAAAATTAGTGTTTTGCATGTCAGATTCACCGGTGTTAATTTTATATGCCGACAGACTTTCTTCTAACCATATATCAGGTGAATAAACCAAATGTAATTTTCTCCACAAATACATTTGTACACATTTATTCCCAGGTTCTCAGTGGAAGCATACCTTGTAGTGGGAGCTGTGGGCCTCTTCCCACGTTCAGCTCATGGCTGCCTGGCTAGCTTTACCCGTAAAAACAACACACAAACTGTATTCTTTTGAACACTGCTTGGCCCATTAGCTCTAGCCCTTACTGGCTAATTCTCACGTATTAATTTACCCCATTTCTAATAATCTGCATAGCACCATTAGGTGCGCTTACCAGGAAAGATTCAGCATGTCTGACCTGGTGGCTGGGTGTATTGTGTCTGCTCTGGTGCACAGCAGCGTGGCGTCTGCCCCAGAGAGGAGAGGAAATGGCATCTAAGCTTACTTCCTCTTCCTCCCAGCATTCTGTTCTGTTTACACCATCCTCCTATGTTTTAACCTATGAGGGCCAAGCAGTTTCTTTATTAATTCATCAATGACCTTCCCCCATCATTTCCCCTTTTTCTGTTTAAACAAAAAAAAAAGGAAGGCTTTAACTTTAACATAGCAAAATTGCATATAACAAAACAGTTATCAAGTAAAAATCACAGTTACAATATTTATATCTATTTCATCTTTTATCATAACAAAGGAAAACAGCTATAACTATCTATCTATTCTTCAACTCCATCAAAGACTCCAGAAGGATATAATATTACCTAAGTAAATGAGAAGTAAGCAACTTACAAAACTCTAAAAATCACAGAGACATCTCGCTGCCTGGACAGTCACCCAAAGTTCCTCTGTACCGTTGGGGCATCCATCTTTGGCCTACAGGTCCATAGTATCCAGAGACATTTTCAGGAAGCAGGAAATTTCAAAGGCAGTTTAGTCACTATCTGCTGTGTCCTGCAGAATGTCTCGCAGACTCCTTCAGGAATCAGAAACCCTGAAAGATCATCTCACCTTTAGGCAAGTACAGTAGTCCTCTGTCTCTGAGGGTTCTCTGTGTCCAGTTTATACAATAGTCCAGGCAAGAGCAGTTTCTTGCCCAAATGGCTATCAAACTCCATAAGGAGCCTCTTCAATGCCCATCTTCTTCTTGAAGTAGATTGGTGCTGCCAGGAGCAGACGTGTCTCATTGTTATGAAAAGTCCTAAGTTATTAAAACATTTAAAATGCCATATTCTGTAATCTTTGAAAGATATAAAGAATGCCTATCTAAAATATATCTATGTACATCTAGAAAATCTAACTTGACTACAAACTTGACTATTATAGATGATTATCTATTAACAACCTATATACATTACATTTTTACATGAACTACAAATCACAATACCTTAATCAAGATCAGAAATACATATACATATAACAAAATTGAACTTAAATTAATATCAGTAAACAAAGATTCATATCAATGCAAATTATTCACATCTATATCATCTCCCCCTTTAAATGTAAAAGAACATTTATAAACAATGTATGAGAACACGGGTGCAGTTATTTCTCTCCAAACTGCTTCCTGCTGTATGGGGGTGCTGTTTTTCAGGTCTTTTATGGGATAACCTGTCTGCTAGGTTCATCTCAGTCGGCAGTTCAGCAAAGTAATTTTATGAGTGTGTTCACAGCAACCCTTCAGGAAGGTGTGGTACATCATACCATATTGGGATAGAAGCAATACCCAGGGTTTCATCCTCTGTGAAAACAAAAGAAGAAACTCCTTTCCAAAGTATCATGTCCTTAGATCCTCCTTTTAAAGTCAAGGTATTTTCAAAATATCTATGTTGGATTAGTTCAGCAGCATTTATAAACAAATATCTTTTAGCATCTGTTGCTCTTTCCTCAGCATTCAAACAATTCAAAGAAAGCATAATAGCATACAGTATCAAAATTCTCTGTGTATTTTCCATCTTTGTGCAGCTTTATTTTAACCTCTATTTCATTTATTTTCACTTTTATTTTTTGCTTTTTGAGACAGGTTCTCTGTATATCTTTGACCTGAAATAACTCTGTAGACCAGGCTGTCCTTGAACTCTCAGAGATCTGTCTGTCTCTGCCACCAAGGCATTGGGATTAAAGGCGTGTGCTACCACACCCAACTACTTTCTTTCTTTCTTTTTTTACTTTTAAGAACTTTAACTTTTAGCCTGCATATATTTTTAACACACTGTAAATCATTTAAAGGGTTTTTTGTTTTTTTGTCTTTGAATCTCTCTTTACTGTATATCTCTCTTTTTCTGACCACATGAGCCTTTAAATTATGGAGCAATATGGGTAGGATTAAAGCCGTGGCTTTGGCGGCTGGATCCAGCCCATTCCTTAGCTTTCCAGCCTCATGGCAGCAGTACTGGCTGTAGCCATTTTTATTACCACAACTCTATGGCGTTTCAGGGTCCCTGCCAGCAAGCAAGCTGTAGCATTGCACTCAGAAACAACATTCAAACATTCTGTAGTCAGATCACCTGCCTGAAAGAGTCACAGTTTGCCCTGGCAGGACAGACCAGAACACCAGAATTTTAAAACAGCACCACTTTTTTCCTGCTACAGCTGAAAACAAACAAGCATTCAGTCAGCTTTTATCAATACCATTTAAGTGTTTCATAGCAGGACCTCTTAATGAGCAGCAGGGTTTTGCAGCTAAAGCTCTTAGATGAGAGCACTTGCTTGCCTCTAGCAAGCAGAGCAGACCCAAGAAATTGCTGCTACCAAGAAAACATGCTTTATTCTTTCCCAAGCTTTCTCAGGCTTTCTGTAGATTCAGTGCCCCATGTCTGGACGCCATTCTGTAGTGGGAGCTGTGGGCCTCTTCCCACAGCCCAGCTCATGGCTCCCTGGCTAGCTTTACCCAAAATAACAACACACAAACTGTATTCTTTTAAACACTGCTTGGCCCATTAGCTCTAGCCCTTACTGGCTAATTCTCACGTATTAATTTACCCCATTTCTAATAATTTGCATAGCACCATTAGTTGTGCTTACCGGGAAAGATTCAGCATGTCTGACCTGGTGGCTGGCTGCATCGCGTCTGCTCTGGAGCACAGCAACGTGGTGTCTGCCCCAGAGAGGAGAGGAAATGGTATCTAAGCTTACTTCCTCTTCCTCCCAGCATTCTGTTCTGTTTACTCCACCCACCTATGTTCTATCCTATGAGGGCCAAGCAGTTTATTAATTAACCAATGACCTTCCTCCATCAATACCTCTTAATATATATGTTATCTTGCTTTGGCAACTATGAGTCTGAGTAGGTCTGTGACAGATTCAGCTGGAGGGATGGATCATTGCTTTAAATGCTTAATGCATAAACAAGAGGACATACAGTTAGATACCTGACACTTACGTAAAAGAAAATTCAGGCATGGTTGTATAGACCTATACTGTTTAGTGTGTGACTTAGCACTGTGAAGTGACAGGAGAATGCAGGTAAAAGTGAAACTCATTGACCAGCCAAAAGAGCAACTAGTAGTAGTCCAAGTTCTTTAAGACATCCTGTTTCAAAAAACTAAAAAAATAATTTTATTCAGTTAAATTAAAATAAAGACTTCAATATTTTCATTCAGGTAATGGTGAAAGATAAATGCATCAGTTTTTAACATCTGGTTTGCTTTTTAAGTATTTAGTGAAACTCCTGAAAGCTGATGAGATATTTTAGTGAAAGTTTTAGAAAAGTAGAAAGTACTCAGAATGAGAATAATAAATGTCATTTGGTGAATTTTCCATCTTTATAAACTAAGTATGTTTCTTTGTAAAAGCCTTCTCATGTTTGTTTAATCATATTTGAAATACTCGCCTTTATGACATTTTATTGTTTTCTTCTTGTGCATTTTATACATATACTACAATTAATACAGATTGCACATTTATAACAGCAATTGCTCATATCCTTGTATTTAAAATAATGATATGAGATGGAAACAAAATTGAAACGATGACTAATAGAAATCTAATAAGTGGGACTTATGGTAGTGGCCATCACTATTTTCATGTCAAAGGTATCATACAAAAGTGGAAATTACATAATCCAGGAGGAAGAAATTCATAGCACTTTGTAAGAAGTGATAAACTTACTGTGTAACTGCACCCGAGTTCATATAAACCGAACCCATTATTGTTGTGGTGGAAAATGTTAGTAATTTCAACGTTCTTAGGAAAAATTTAGAAATGGGGACATTATTGGGTTCCCAAATTTACAGCCAAATTATCATAGATAAGCAATAATGAATAAGAAATCCTACCTCAACTGAGGTGGAAGACAGGGACACAGTACCTGAGATATTCTTCTGACCTCTATATGCATGCATGTTGCAACATATGTTTCCCTGCATATAAAAAGGAGTATGTACATATATATGCATCAAATACACAAACACATACATGATGGAGGAAGGTCATTGGTTAATTAATAAAGAAACTGCTTGGCCTGATAGGTTAGAACATCGGTGGGTGGAGTAAACAGAACAGAATACTGGGAGGAAGAGGAAGTGAGCTCAGATGCCAGGCCGTTCTCCTCTCCAGAGCAGACACGATGAAGCTCCGACCCAGGATGTACGTAGGCTAGAATCTTCCTTGTAAGCGCACCTCATGGTGCTACACACCTTAATAGAAATGGGCCAAGCAATGTTTAAAAGAATACAGTTTCCGTGTAATTATTTCGGGGCATAAGCTAGCCGGGCGGCCAGAAGCCAGGGGGCGACAGGAATGCAGCCCGCAGCTCCTTCAACACATACACATACAGACATACACACACGTGCTCATGCACCCAAACATACAACGTATATCCATCCCTGGTTAAAGGATTTTATATCTAAAAACTTCATCCAAAAAACCAAATCTGTCCTGAAGCTTGTTTCAAAAACAACATTTTAATGAACATCCACAAGGCAGTTTTGCTTGCATATTTTCTTATTTGCCTACCAGTTTCAGTATCAAAGCTGGAAAACCAAAGCAAGATCTGTGTGGACCACAAGACATTTAGGATCCATTCAGGTCCTTATAAGAGAAATTTTCTTATGCCTGATATATTGTATCATTGTGAATGCATATTTAATATTTAAATAGAAGCATTCTACCAAAAATTTTATTGCTTTATAGCAAAAGCAGGTCAAGCTATTACACTTTCATTTGAAAGCATAACTCTCACACAAATAACAGAAACCAAATCAAAATAATGTTCTGAGTTCATTGCTCTTTAATTATTTGGTATGTGCTTTCCACTGGATACAATAATTAAGAAAATATATTGGGTTAGATTCTGATCACACAATATATGATATGATATTTAGGAGATTAAGAACCATTCCTTTCTTTATATTCATCCTTCATAAAGTTTACGAACAGATTGAAATTCACTTTACAAGGAATGTCTTATATTATAAGGAGACATAAAATAGATTTAAAAAATGCATGAATCTCTTTAAATAAGATGAGTAAAGACCAACTTCAAGGGTTTTCATTTTGTATTTTTTTATGCCTGACTAACAAAGTCAATATATATTTCACCAAATCTAACATAAAGGCTTTAAGATTGATTTTTAGCAACACTTACTTTCTAAGCAATTTCAAAATGTGTTCATTTAACATACTGTCTTTGTTTTGATGTGGAGAAGAACAGGTGATATTGACTCCATTTAGCCCTCAGAAAGTTCGGAGTTTCTGAGAAATTGAATGGTAATGCAACAAAAGCTAAGATTGGTGATTTATAGTGCAAAGCTTTTCTTGCATGAATATAATACAATGCAATCATCATTTTGTGCATTTTCAATACCATATAACAATATATTAACATAATATCACTATCATGTTGATAATTCATTGATTATCGTTTAGGCGATAGGTAAAGATTTTATCGTGGGTTTTCTCAGTATTGTATGAGTAAATGTTAGACAATAAATATTATAAAATGTATCTTACAATATCTTATATAGAGATGTTTCTACTTTATAAGCTCATTGCTAGATTTCAAATGGGTATATAAAAATTTTAAGTTGGAAATAAAGAATTTTTCCCAAGGAGGTATATGTGAACATTAAAAATGAACAAAGGATTATTTAAAAAGAACATTTTATTATAGAATCAAGAGTTTATTTATTTCAGTCAAAATTTTATCATATCTTTTGTAACTGTGTGCACATACTTTGAAGTTTATATCTTAAAACAAAATTTTTGATTTTATGTATATTGAAAGGAACTAATTTTTACCTTATGAATTCAATTTTAGGATATTTGTTCAGAAAAATAAGAATCACTATCTTAGTGGTAAATTTATTTCTATGATATAGATTAAAATGTGGCATATGAGTTTTAAAATTCATTTATAGTTTCTGAGTTATTCTGGTAATTATTGATTAATTAAAATTATATGTACATAACAGGATTACAGGTGTATCTGTAATCCCAGTGCCTCTTTATTCATAAAGTATTGCTATCATATTTCATAGCTTTCTAGAAAAGCTCTATTTTGTAGTTTCTGTTCATTGTGATAGACATGCTGAGACTGTCTAGACAGTGACTGTGAGTAGAAATGATAGATGGCACCATAGAACATCTCTTCACAGGAAAAAGTGCTCTCCACTCTTTTTTGCCATATTGAAAATTGAGTTGCTGGTGTGGTGATTAGAAGTTTTCAGCCATCCAGAGCATTAATCCATAAGAGAAATACTAGACAAATAGTTGTTAAAATTGTGAACCCTAAATTCCATGAAGTTTTCATGTCTACTTCTTCAAATATTTCATATTATTACTGAAGAAAAATATGAACTCTCATATTTTTGTGTCATATTTTGGATATCTTTGTAAAGTCATCAAATATTTATTGCATTTAATGAAAACTTTTATGAAAATAGTACTGCAAATAACAAACAGCAATAATATTAAAAGCCAAAACATCTCCAATTTATATAGACATTCCAATAGAAAATTATAAGATAACACAGTGGCAAGATCATAAGTGTTCCTGGCAAGATAGAAGAGTGAATATCTTTAGTCAGAGTTTAACAGTTCTCTGACATATCTTGAAATTGGAACAGTTTTTAATAATGGGTGGACGATTGCTCAAAGAGAACAGAAAAAAAGGTTAATCTTGATTTTGCTTCAGGAAGAAAAGTGCCATCATAGAAGAATTCATATTTGATGTTTTAGGAGAGATGATTTTGCTTTAGAGAGCAGTATGGTATCAGTATAATCATTGCTGAGCATCTTGTATTGAAACTTCTAGTTCAGGAGTGTATATAAACCTCAATACATATAATTTACTGTTCCCTCCATTAGTCCAGATGACCTGAAGGGAAAGACATTGTCTTTCATGTATGTGTAAATTTATAAATGTCCACATATGGCCGCAATGCCTAGTTTCTGTTATACTTTGGGTAATCATATCACGATCAACTTCAGGAAGAGTATGGTTCATAGTTGAATCTTTAGATGCTCATGATTACCACAAAATTTATGGTTGAAATCAAGTATATTGTTGGTTAGCTTAGTCTTATTTTGTGATATACACCTATAGTCTACTTTTTATAGAAAACTAGTTACTTTGTATAAAATATTTATTCTCTCATTAAGGAGATGACTGTGGAGGTATTTCCTCTACCTGAGTGGAATTTTCTCTTTTGTCAAGTATTTTTGTGAAGTATTTTCTATGAAGTTTTCATAAATATTTCGTAAATATTTTTAAAAGAAAAGAGCTACAATTATCTTGTATTAAATTAACTTCATCTGACTAGAAAGAACATGATTTCTAGAGAACTAAAGAAACATATAAACAACAGAAATACCAGTACAAATATAAATCATCTTTGTCTCTGATTGTTGACATGTGGAACTCACTAGAAGCAAGCAAATTACAATTATCAAGACTTTGGAATTTCATATTACACTTGTAACAACAAAAATAGTCTTTCACAAAAAAAGCATTAACCTAAACAAAGATAGACCCAAAGATTCTGACATACTGTTCATAATTTCTATTTTCTACCTTGACATAACCAAAGGAAACTCTGGCAAAGGAGGAATGTCCCAGTGAGAGTATCTCAAAGTTAACACATAAATACCAAAAGTTCCTTGCAAAAAGTTTTCATTTTCGGTTTTTGCCTTAATAGTTCAGTGGACTTTGAATTTCACAAGTAATGTAAAACTGTTTTTCTTCACATGTATTTTCTGAGGTATATATGTTTTATGAAAAGTCTATTTATTGCAAAGTTTTTATGTTTCTAGTAATAAGACATTTACATAATAAAATATCAGTCTTCTAATTACAGTACTTATATAAAATAATAAAGCTTAACTATGTAATGTGGCTATTGGTTCCAATTAAGTAACCAAGTATAACTTCTGGTTCACTTGTTTAATATGGGGATAGAATTGCTCATTTTTAGTAAGCAAACTTTGATATTTTACATTTAATGTTATAATCCTAGGTAGAGATTATTGTATTATTTTGATTCAACACTCAATTAGACATATAGTAGTAAACATAAAAATATGATTTCTATGACTTCTTTGCAACTGGCTAGTATTATTTTGAAGGATTTGGAAATTGAATGTGAATATATTCCTAGAATGAAACATTCAAAATTTTTGGACTTAAATATTTAGCCTGTTGATTGTGTATGTGTAATTATGCATACAGTATAGTCTGTATGAATGGTAAATCTCAGAATGTGAATAGCTTGAGTGCCTGTTATAATGAAACCTCCAAGTGATTACGTGTTCTTGATGAAAAATAATCTCCTCATAATTAGCTTGAATTATTGTGAGTAGAAGTTCCATATATACTAATTTATTCTTCTTATCATAAAATTGTAAACCATTAGTTAATAAATCTCTGTGAGTTCTAGGCCAGCCTGGTATACAAGAGACAGTGCCAAGACAAGGCTCCAAAGCTACAGAGAAACCCTGTCTCAAAAAACTAAAAAAAAAAAAAAAAAAAAAAAAAAAAAAAAAAAAAAAAAAAAAAAAAAAATTCTGAAAGCTTTAAAGATATTAATTTGTGAATTATAGTTTTTTATTGTGCTAAGATCTTCTTTTCTTAGCCGGGCGGTGGTGGCGCACGCCTTTAATCCCAGCACTTGGGAGGCAGAGGCAGGCGGATCTCTGTGAGTTCGAGACCAGCCTGGTCTACAAGAGCTAGTTCCACGACAGGCTCCAAAACCACAGAGAAACCCTGTCTCGAAAAACCAAAAAAAAAAAAAAAAAAAAAAAAAAAAGATCTTCTTTTCTTCAATTTAGTTGTTATATCTATCATATTCTACTCCATATTCTATCATCTATCTTTATATATATATATACATATATATGTATATATCTGTATATCTATCTATCTGTCTGTCTATCATTTTTCTGTCATCTATATATAGCAACCCATCTGTCATATATCATTTATCTATTCATTTATATATCTATGTATTTTTGTGACATGTATTGTCTACCATCTATCAAAGTCATATTTCCATAATTTATTGTGGTAATCATTCAGTCACCTAATTTATGACTGCATGATTTTGATTGCAACAATTTCGTATGTCGTTTACCAAAATTGATTTGTTTAAAGAAAGGTTATAATTTCTGTTTAGAGCCTGTTTTTAATACACCAACCCTTTCATTAAAAAATTAGGATTGATAGAACTAAATAAAAAATTGACTAAACAAGAGCAATCATATAGCAAATTATTCTCCCCTAAGACCTTTATTTTTCATTGGGAAATTCAAGATTCTTCTTTAAAACAAGTAGAATTAATTATATTAAATAATACTATTCACCTGGCATTCATTTTTGTAACATTACTTTGTTTTTAATTTTATTGTAATTAGCTTGATTTTGACATTATGCAGTATACAGTTTCACTCAACAATGTCTCAGGAGAGGGGAATTCTCAGAGACAAAGTAATAAAGTATATAATGAATGTTGTAAATTCTTAATTAAAGATGATTATCAAACGGTCACTCAATTAATGCTTCTCATCACATAGTTTTTCTTGTTAATATAAGAGATGATTCTATGGAAATCATTAATTTAAGTCAAATTTGGAGATGAAAAAGAACAAGTATACAGTAAATTGCTTATAAATTAGCTTTACTTTTTAATTTTTATTGTGATTTATACTGTTTACTCTTATCTGAAAAATAATATACAAACCTAATTATAATAAAATAAAACATGCCATAGTAACAAACAATGAAAAGACAAAACAACCAAGGCAGATTTCAATTAAAGGTTAAAAGTTATAAAGAATTCTCAAGGGCATCCCTGCTATCAATGCATTACCTCTTAGGCTTGTTACACTGAAATTTCTCACAATCACTATCATTAATATTGTCACAGAGCTTTTAGGGTCATTTTAGCATTTAGACATCTCACAATGTAGCTTTAAATATGTAACAAACCCACAAAGATGACAGATATTTGTGTTGGTGTAAAAAGTTGTCATGCTAAATCTTCTCCTCATGCATCTTATTTTATTTTTAAAACGTAATTAATAAATATAATATTCTATTTTTGTGAGTGCTTTAATAAAGGAGAAACAGAGTGCCTGGTTGAGTTTATGCTTTAGATAGATTAAGGAAAAAATAACACAATGTGAACTTTTAGACAAATCGATGAATGAGTGAGTAGTTCATTAGAGAGTATTTAAGGAAAAATATTCAGACTAGATTGAGCATCAATACAAAAAAATCAAATTCTAGAAACCTACTGTGGTGAGAAACTATTAGGATGAACACAGCAAGATATGTGGAGATATAGCAGAAGTGAAAGTGATAGTAAAAGGAGAAAATAGGAAAAGGAGAGATTTGTTTGGAATTGCTTAGTAAATTAGACCATTTTTGGAATGTTTTTAGAAATTCTGCAGACTGTAACCTGCCTTATTAATTGAAATGAAATACCCATAGCTACTTTGCAAGTAGAATCCTCTATACTGAGAAAAAAATGACAAAATATAAGAGTCTAGAAAATTAAGAAATTTCATAATATACACTGACTTCAAACTAAATTGTGAAACCATAATTCATACTGTTCCATTCTCAGTGTGCTGTGGAAAGACGTGAGGCACTTGTTGAAGTGTACTTGTCTTGGGACCATCTGAACCATGTGCGCTTCCACTTCTCCATAAGCCCTCACCAACACTTACTCCCTTAATGTTGTTGGAATTCACTTGCTGGTTCCCAGCTGCTAAGCAACTCAGACCCAAAATAATCATATAAAAACTAAATTATTTAAATCACTGCTTGACCCATTAACTTTAGTTTCTTATTAGCTAACTCTTGCACCTTAATTTAATCAATCTCCATTAATCTCAGCATCACCACGAGGTTGTGGCCTACCAGCAAAGTTTCATCATGACTGTCACTGGAGGTGGCTTCATGGCTTTTCTAAACCCTGCCTTCCTCTCCCAGCATTCAGTTAAGTTTTCCCCACCTACCTCTGTTCCATATGCAGGCCCAAGACAATTTCTTTATTAACCAATGGTATTCACAGAGGAGAATCCCACATCACTTTAAGAAATTCAAGTGTTGAAAATATAAAAGACATCTTAAAATAATTTTTTAAATATAGTAGAATAAACATTTATGATATGAAAAAGTACAAACATCTGCCTACTAAGCATGAGGACAGATAAAAATTAACCATAGGAAGTGCAATGCACAAACTTATGTTTCATGAATATTCTAAGCTATTTTATCTATGCCCCGATCTTACTTTGTTATTGCTTCTTTCTGGACAAACAATTATATCTGTTTCTCTGTTTTCCCATGAACAATTAATTTTTGTTTGGTTAAACCTTATGATGTTAAACTAAAGAAGGATCATGCTGTTCTCTGAGAGTTTTATGCCACATATTTCATTATGAAGAAATAAGACAATTTTACATTGATGTGCATATCAATAAATATATGTGTATATATTTATAAATATATATGTATATGGACATACTTGTTTACAAAATATTTTATACCAAACAACTAGTATAAATTCAACAGAAAATGAGTCATTAATATTTATAAGTAGAACATTTATAGTGTCTTTCATGAATATTTAATAAATGTGAAGCATCTACTATATTAAGCAAGAAAATCAAGGAAGAGGTAAGCAAATTTCACTCTCTTTCTTTCCTCCATTACAATCTCTCCTGTCTCACTGTCTATGCTCTAGTAACCTGCTAATAGGCTTGCCCTCTCCCATTCTACCTCTTTTCCCTAGGGAGATCACTGGATCTTGGTGCTGACCTGGTTGTGTTTGTTTTTGTAGACCATTTTAGTGTCCACATCTAGCCTAACCAAAATTCTTTATGCCATCCCCAATACATAGCCATCATGCATTTCTAAGATCCAGAAAGAGTAAAAGAAGGCAATAAATGGAACATCCACCAAAGAAAATGAAGACCAGAACTAAACCATGCAAAACTAGTAATCACAATAGATAAAGAAAATATCCCATAATAAAACCAAATTTAATCAGTATCTATCTGCCAATCAAGCTCTACAGAAGATGCTGAAAGGAAAAGTTCAGTCTGGAGAGGTAAATCACACCCAGGAAAACACAAAGAATAATAAAAGATAAGTAAATAAATAGGGATGAAAATATACTATATTATTATTATATATAATAATAAAATATCAGAATCCAATGAGCACCACTTATTGATAGCTCTCAATACTGATGAATTCAGAAAGACACAGACTAACAGATTGAAGAAGAAAATAAAATCTTTTTGTTAAATACACATTAAATCAAAGACAGATATAAACTCATGGTAAAAGATTGGAAAAGGTGGCTGACTAAAACCTCATTGTGTATGTCTTCCATATTTTCATTATCCTTTAATAATTTAATCATGATTTACTCAGGTGATCTATTTTGTTTATTGTGAATAGAATAACAATAACAGCAGCTATACACATGATTGTGTTTTATATGATATAAAATTACTTTGGACATCTTCCCTGGAGTGGCATGGGTTAAGAATGTAGTATGTGTATTTTAGTTGTTAAAGTAGCATCTGCAATTGTTTCTATAGTAATTTTGCTAAACTGCAATCCCATGACCAAGTATAAAGATTTATTTTTCCTATATCTATTCCAGAATCATTTTCTTAATTTTTTGTTTTCTCAGCAATAACCACTCCAATCAGAATGATATATAAAGTTCTCTATGGCTAAAGATAATGATTATTTCAAATAGATATTGTCAATTTATACTTTTTATTTTTAGTAGTGTGTCTCTGTTTCATTTCCAAATTACCGGTCTAATGATTGGTTTTATTTATATTTTATAAAATTTATATACTTTGATACTACTTTCTTGTCAAATATATAGGAGTCAAAGATTTTTTCACTATCCTGTAGTTCTTCACTGTTTAACTTTTCATCATATATAAAAGTCTTTGTTTAATGCAATGCCACATTTCATTCTTTTTCAGTTGATAGAGTTTTTTTCAGAGAGTGTTTATATGGAACTATATTCTTGGGGTCTTTATTCTGTTTTTTCTGTAGTACCTTCAAATTTCAAGTCTTACCTTAAAGTATTTGAAAGAGCTTGAATTGATTTTTATATAAGAGGTGATTTTGTCTACAAACTGAGTATATACTAAATACATGAGCCAGTACTTACTATGAATATTTCTTTGTGTGAAACAATATCCTATCTATAAAATAATATGAATGACGATTTTGTTCTTGTTTGTTTTCTATTTCTCTGATAAGACACCATGATAAAAACAAATTGGGGAGTGAATTATTTGTTTCCACTGATAGTTGTGGCTTGCTATGAGGAAAGTTGGAACACAAACTCAGTGTATTAACTGGGTTTTGATAATAACTTGGAACTGAAGCAGAGGCCATTGATGAATACAGCTTACAGGCCTGATATTCATGATCTGCAAAGTTGCATCTTATGCACTCCAGGACTATGTGCCTGGGCATGGCAGCACCTTCAGTGGGCTGGACTCTCACACCTAAAGGATTAATCAAGAAAATGACCTATAGAGTTGTCAACAGAGAATCTAAGGTAGGCATTTTCTCAAATGAGAGTCCTCTTACAAGAAGATGATAGTTTATGCCAGGTCCAAGTTAATAAAACAAGAGTAATTTTATGTATTTTATGCCAATATTATTAGTAATAGGCTAGAAGTTTGAAAACACAATTGTGCCTTAAGAATGGGCAAAAGATCAAAGTGTATTGTACAGACTTGGAATACTTCTAGTTGATCAATAACTAACACACAATAGTGTATATGAAATTTATGTTTAGTGTAGTAAGTGAAATAAAAACAGAAACAAACACTATGTAGTGTGCAATTTCACTTACATGATTTTATGTGTTCTAGGCCAAATTATTGTGTTCTACAATGGAATAGCTAACCTCTGTCAGTGAGGTTAGCTACGTAGCTCTAGAAGGTATCTGGGAAATCTTTCAGATGATAGAACTGATATGTATGCTACTAATAATTGTCAATATATTTTTTCTACTAAAAAGAAACAAAATCAGTTAAATTGGAGAATTTCATTAAATGTAAATATACTCAATGACAACAATGGTGAAATCCCTCTATGATGCAATTCTAGTTATTCTTTCTAGAAGTGTGGTCTGTTGAAGTTCTTCCTTCTGATCCCTTGAGTTTTTATATGCACAGAACCTAACCTATAATCATTCTCTTCTTTTGAAATATATTTTTAAATTATATTATCTTTATTAGTTATTTGAAGATTTCATACATTCATACAATTTATGCACATTAATCAGACTGTTCTTTTTCTACCTCTCTCTAGCATGCTGCACAACTCCAAACTCTATTTCCCTCCTGATTGCTTTTCCACATTTAAACATTCTTATTCTCTTAAAGCTTGATTTCTAAGAATAACTCCTCTATTTTTGTTATTTTATTCATTCATCGTTGACTTTTTAGTTTTTTTTTTCATTTTAAAACAATCTTATTTAACATACCAGTTACAGTTCCCTCCCCCTCCTGTCTTCCTACTTTCCCAATCTTCTTCCTACGTCACCTTTTATCCACTCCTCAGAAAGGGTGAGGCTTCCCATGGGGAGTCAAAAAGGTCTGTCACATCACTTAAGGCAGGACCAAGTCTCCCCCACCCAGATCTAAGCTGAGCAAGGTACCCTCCACAGGGAATGGGCTCCAAAGAGCCAGTTCAAAAACTAAGGATAAATACTGGTTCCACTCCTAGTGGCTTCAGAAATTTTCCAAGGCAGAAAACTTTCATACATATTCAGAGGGCCTAGTTCAGTCTCATGTAGGTTCCCCATCAAGAATATACAAGACATAGTTCCATTATTCTTTAGCATCCATAGTTACATTATTAATGAATACCTTCAGTCATGAAGAACTTTAGAAAATAGGTTAGTGGGCTGGAGAGATGGCTCAGAGGTTGGGAACATTGCCTGCTCTTCCAAAGGTCCTGAGTTCAATTCCCAGCAACCATATGGTGGCTCAATACCATCTGTAATGGGGTCTGGTGCCCTCTTCTGGCTTGAAGGCATACACACAGACAGAATATTGTATACACAATAAATAAATAAATTTTTTGAATAAAGAAAATGGGTTAGTATTAACCATAATCACTTACCTCCCTTAAAATAAAAGGAGAGCCAAAATGTAACCTAAATTAAGCAATAATGCTGAAGTTTGTAGAATTACTAGAATATTTTTTTTAGAAAAGCAACACTTGTAGAAAACAAAACCCAATAATTTTTCAAATGGTTTGATGAAATATGTATAATAAAATAACTTTGTTAGAATTTTCAACTAAATAACATTTAAATGCAGCATGCATAGATTCAATATTCATGAATTGTTCACACAGCATGGCGCTATACTCCATTCTATGGAGAGAAGAAATAAAACTTTGTAGAACATTGTAAATTCTGGTAAAGAGAATTGTCTTCTGAAAGATTAATTCATTAACTTTAGTATTCAATAAATAGATGTTATGTGTATATGTAACATGTTCTGAAGCTTTAATTTGAACTGTTAATTTATGATATTTCAAAATGTGAAATATTAAAATAAAGACATAGTAGTGTACCTTTATTATATTATCACATAAGATTTATGTGTTGAGAATATATCAGAAGCAATAGATGGCACTATTGGTCCATTAGTGTAAAGAAGTTATGCTCTATTTTTTTCTAGCTCATCTTTTATCTACCCATTTCTATTATAATTTTTTTCAGAGTCTTATAGGGAATCTATAAAGATATTTTTAAAGTAAATTTAAAGAACCATTTTTTTTGCTTTTTTTGAAACTATGCATCTGTGATTTATATTCTCTTGCAAAAAATAATAAAGTGTCAACCAAACATGACAGAACTAAAAAAAACAATGGTCTTTAGTGTTTTTTCTTTTTTAATATGTGCTTCAAGATGGACCCAGAATGTAGTGAGAAATCTGTGTAAGTGTGATGCTTAACGACACTCCATTCTTCATTTCTTTAATTAACTGAGATTATTTCTTTGTAGAAGGATTTCATTAGTACTTTCTTTAACACTTACTTGGACTTTCAAATCACTCTAATCATAATACATTCTTTAATTCTGAAGTGAGACTCAATGGACTGAACTTATTTATTTTCCCAAAACTAGTTTTTGCCTCCTGCATTAAAAATAATTTTTCTAAGCAATAAATGAATTAAACCTATGATGGGAACACTAAAAAAATGGTGATATTACAAAATGATGCAAATATATGATTACTATGGTATAAATTCTACAATGAAAAAAAGAAATTTCTCATGGGTCACATATTTTGCTAAATCCTCTAATGCTGTAGGATTAAGTGCACTCATTTAGTTATCTGATGTGCATCATAAATGCTTTGTTATATTATTGATGGTGTTTTGAAAGATAGTGAATGTGTCTTATCTATGGCCTCCATCAAGTAAGATTTTAAATTTATCGTTTATTTCCTATTTGTTAAAAATACAATTGTCACTAGGTCAATAACTAGAATAAGTATGTAGAAATATCACATCATCAACGTGTCATAAAGATGTTCAGCAATTGTTTGGTAATATTGAGTTGTACTCAAACACATCACTATTGTCCATCTATATCACCAGTTTTATCTTTAACTGATCTAAACTGTTGAAATTTCCTTTGAGACGATAGTGATTTAGATAATCATTAAAAGCACACTTGAGAATCCAGTAGTATATGGGCAATTTTGCCTTCCTTACACAGAGGTCTTAAGTTCTTAGGGAGTTGCTGTCATTTATACCTGTGCTTCCAGAAAGAAGGAAAGGGAAGAAAAAGAAAGAAAGAAAGAAAGAAAGAAAGAAAGAAAGAAAGAAAGAAAGAAAGGAAGGAAGGAAGGAAGGAAGGAAGGAAGGAAGGAAGGAAGGAAGGAAGGAAGAAAGAAAGAAAGAAAGAAAGAAAGAAAGAAAGAAAGAAAGAAAGAAAGAAAGAAAGAAAGGTATCCATTGATAAACCATCATCCATGCTAGGTGAATAATTGACATTACAGACTTTGGAAACATCCATAATCTTCCCAGCACCCATGCTGTATAAGTGAGCCCAAAGTACTCATTTGTTCGCAGTTTGAATTGTGGTGTAATTCTATTTTGTTTGTCATTATTACCTCAAGAGCAGGTGATAGTCATTGGCACATCTTCCCTAGGCAAACTAATTTAACAGCACACACTTGAGTGTTAACTCTTTAATTACTCCTTTCTTCATTGGCAGAAAAAATGTGAGCAGAGTTTGCAGTTCCCCATGAATACAAAACAAAATGCTATGACAGTGAGCTTAGTTATTTTGTGCAGTTTATATCCTGAGGAAGAGAGCCTGGCTTGTCTCATTTTGAGTTTTTTGAAATTTGTTAGGTAATTAAAAATTATCCAGTTTACTTTTAAATATTTATTATATGATATTTAATTATTCAAACTGAAACACATACAAAAAAATATAGGTTTACTTACTGTATGCTAATTGTAACTTTTAATATATTCCTTTAATTTATAAATAATGGGAAAGGGAACCATAATCAAAATATACTGTATGAAACAAAATTATTTTCAGTTAAAAATTAAAGCATTTCTAAATAGAAAAATAAAAATAATTAATGCTGTTTAAAATGATTGGGTCATATTTTTCCAAAAAAACATTTATGTTAATAAAAATTATAATTTTGTGTAACCAACTAGTCTCAGTGAAATTCAGATCAAATAACTGACCTACATCATATAAAAACATCAAATCATCTTTTTTTTAGAACTTTGCTAGTCCATTCAATTTCCAATTTGAAATAACATATTGAAAGAACTAATGTTTTAAAAGTACATATTCAATTACTTTTTGTCCAGATTTATTATTGTTTGAAAATCTTATATATTTTATTCATCTGTTTTGATTAAAAAATCACACTTTTTTTTCTTCCAAGATTCCCGTCTGTGCCTCTCATTTTCTTTTTAACTTCATGTGTTCTTTATTTTTAAACCCATTATCTCACTTAGTGCCTTCTGTATCTATGTTTGTGTTTATGGCCATCCACTGGGGCATGGCAGACATTTAAGGGCTGCTTTCCGAGAACAAAGACAACTGCTCCAGCACCAGCAGCTATCACTTGAGAAGAGTTCCTAAGCTATGGGCGAGACTTCAGTAGAACCTCCCTGCACATACTGAGCTTTTAGAGTGGTATGATCTTATACAAGTTTTATGCATATGGTCACAGATCCTGTGAGTTTATCTGCACAATTACACTGTCATATCTAGCAAATATGTTTCATCATCCATAACTACTACTTTTTGCTTTCATATTACTCTTACGTTTTCTGCAATGATTCCTAAAATTTAAAAGCAAGAGATGTGATGATGTGCATGCCCTGTTGTGTTTTTTTTTTTTTGTATTTCGAGACAGGGTTTCTCTGTGGTTTTGGAGCCTGTCCTGGAACTAGCTCTTGTAGACCAGGCTGGTCTCGAACTCACAGAGATCCGCCTGCCTCTGCCTCCCAAGGGTCTCGAACTCACAGAGATCCGCCTGCCTCTGCCTCCCAAGTGCTGGGATTAAAGGCGTGCGCCACCACCGCCCGGCGCCCCTGTTGTGTTTAAATACTTCTCAATCATTTACTTCAGTAAGTTTATCATTTGTCATCTCTGTGTTAGTCATGATATAATACTCAAAGAGATTTAACTGATGAGGGCTGTGACATGCATTTCTCTATGATTTAATGTTAACCCTTTAGATTTAGATACAAAGGCCATTTGTTGGAATGATAATATCAATTTCTCTTTCTAGGACCAGCCTTTAGTTCTTGGTCCCATTAATGTTGTCATGGACAAGTTATGTTTTGTAGATTGGGTCTTAAATCTAACCATTAAAGCAGTTTATTATTTCCGTAACAAGCAAGCCACCACAGCATCAATAGGCATAATCTACAGGGGCAGTTGTTATTGGAGATTAACAAGCAGAATGAGTGTTTATTATTTTTATCCTCTAATAGTGTATACCACTCTTATTCATGCTAGCTGGTGAGAAGGAAGTTCTCCAATTTAATAGCAGTTTGATTTCTCCATGTTTTATCTGCCAACTATAGGGTGTCTTCAGCTGTAGGGGTCTCACCATCATGTTTCTTGTGGTGAACCAAGAGCACCAGAAATAACAATGTTTCACGGACCCGGTGGGACACCGCTGACAAGAACTCAAAAGCAAGCAAGCATGTGCCTGCCATGGACCTTTTTATGTTATAGCCTATATGGTCTACTATGCAGTCACTTCATTTAAATTCTGTTATTGAGGCTTCCACACTGCATTTTCAAAGGTATTTAATGTTAGTTATCCCTTCTCACAATGCTTCATCTACTGGCCTTTTTATCCCTAACACCATCTAATTAATTCTGTTCCTGTATTCTCTTTTTGACATTCATACCACTTGCTTCAAAATCAAATAATTCTAAAAACCATGAGTATTTTTTTTCAATTTTCTCCTGTGAACATTTTTATCTACTGCATTTTGTCATAACATATTTATTAGCTTATTTATTTTCAGGATATAAAAAGAATAAATTCAGAATAATTGCCAGATTATTATTAATGTGATTAGCCTCTAGACCAATATACTCCTTATTCTCCTCTGAAACATCTTGAACTAGCCCTCTAATGTCCATATTTTTCCTGTTATTCTAGTCTCTCAGAGTCCATTAATTCTGGATAACAATAATCTAGGTATTTTTAACTCAATTAGGAGGTTTTTATTTCATTCCTCATGAATACCTTTTCTAAAAATCCATGTGTCATATGGATTAACGAAATCAGTAGTCCCTCTCTTTATTGTAACTTTTTGTGTTAGTTACTCTTCTCAGTGTGACAAAAATATCAGTCTAAAAGTAATTAAAGAGGAGGATTTTATTTTTTTTTCTCCTGCTCTAAGAATTCAGCCCACTTTCTTGGATAAAACATGGCAACAAACAAATGAGTTGATTATTCAGACTACTTCTGAGTTCAAGAAGCAGGGAAATGAAAGCTGGAGCTGCACTTAATTTCTTCTTTTTATTCAGTATTGTGTTCATTCAATGATACTATTTTAATCACATTCATAGTGGGTCTTGGTAACTCACTTAATGGTCTTTATAAGAACTCTCAAAGATATGTCCAGAGGGTTGTCCCCGAGGTTGTTCTATAACCTTTCAGGTTGACCATTGAAATAATCATCACAGGAAGTAAAAACCATATGAGGTATGGCACAAACATTAGTTATATACACAGGTGCATTCACAAAGATACAAAGAAAAGAAAAATAACAGAAAAAGAAATAAGACTGACAAGGTAAATCAGTGTATTAGTCCTGCTGTGCAAGCATAAGGACAATATTCCAATCCCTTTAACTCATAAATATTGAGTGGTCATTGAACCCCTTTGTAGCCTTAGTACTCAGGAAGCAGAGATGGGATATCCATGAGATAACTTTGGTGGTTACCTAGGTGTGTCACATTTGAAATCTTTATATTTAACGGAATCAAAGTGAATAACATTATTGAAATATACCAGGCAATGTCAATTTCTACTCCCCTACACATATAAACACATGCACACGTGCATGTGCAAAATAAATGATAAGAAAAGAAAGAAACTTACACTTGTACAAGAACTGTTACACTCATTTCCACAACAAATTGTTGGTCATTGTTGACATTCATAACCAATACAAACAAACAGTTTCGTGTTCCCTTTATGTCAGCCATAGTTTCCATTGTTTAAGAGTCTTTACAGTCTTTATATGTCAGGGAAACTGATTAGCCATAAGCAGAAAGAAAAGGAGAGAATGACCTTGGTAGTCATCTGCTCTTGGACACCATTTGTGACAAATCTAAATCAGTATTTCAATATTGGTAATGACCTAGTTTTATACATGATATTCTCTATTGAAAATAGCAAAACACTCTTTTATATAAGTAAAGACATCCTTCGTGTCTTAGCAATATCATAGAATTCTTCACTGCAAACAATAAAGTCTTGCAAGAAGGTTGTCATCCTGTTTATAGCTTGAGGTTAAAAGGGAAGGAGGACAATGAACCATGGAAAGACAATGAAGTGAAAAAAAATGTCTTCTTAATGAGATGCAAAACCCAGAGGACAAACCCATGAAGCCACTCTCACAAATGTTCTTCAGCGTAAGTGTTGTTGTCACCTTCAAGTGCATTTTCCCAACTTTTTCCAGGGAAAATTGCTTATGGTTGCTCACACTGCTGTTTTTCTGTCTAGTCACTCGAAGAATAATTTCTCTCTTAAATTCTAGGACATTGCTCTCAGTTTATTATCTTTGTTCACTTTTTACTTTGGTATATAGATTAGACCAAGGATTGAATAAGATGAGGTGTCACCCTGATATCAGTAAGGCGACTGCCACCTAGTAGTATAGTCTGTATAGGATTGTAGTTTGCCCATGGCAAACTACAGACCATGACAACAATAAAAGATTATATAAGGGATGTTCTATTTTAAAGACTGTGTCTCCTTCAGCACTACAATGGGATTGTATTTCAATTTCCTCCTGTTCATCAGTTACCTGCTACTCAATGAGTTCAGTAACTTTGTCTCTTACCTATATTTTAAAGTTCAAAGACAGCAATCTTTGCTTCTAATTCAATAAAGCCATGATTGTATCTATTTGGTAAAAGTCTTTTGCCCTTCATTGGTAATTAACAGACAATCCATATTGGTACAAAAACAATTGTTTAAGCACCAGTGCTCACTTACTGAGCCAGGTTTACCTGAGCATGTATGAGGAAATGTTCTCTCTCAGGCATGAATCAGAGGGGTCACAGCAATACTGAGGTTGAGACAAGTTTATTGCAAACAATCATACATTTTATACCTTGTCAGAAACAGTATATGATGGCAGTTGCCAGTTGAAGAACAATTGGAATTGCCAGGATACAGTACTAGTGAGGCCATGGACTCTAACCTGAAAAGCCCATATTGCATGTCTCTAAAGAAAGCTAGACAGTGACAACTCAATTATTCCTTGCAGTTTATATTACCCGATTCCCTCAGTTTTCATAAGAATTACCAATTTCTTGTGATTTGTAAACTCTATTAATTAGAAATAAGCACTTGATATGATTTCCTATGGTCAAGCAAAGATGCCTATTACTTAACTTTGATTTTTCCTGTCTCAAGACACCTTCTGCAAGTTTGTCTATTCTTGTTCTTATTGTGATGGCATAAGAGCAAATATATAAGACAAATTCATGTCTTATCATTTATGTTAACATTCATGTAACAAATCTGCTAACAGTGTGTCAAAACAAGTCATATAAATAAATCAAGATTCAAAAGTAAGAGGTTCAACCCAGGGAATTTCACTGAGGAAAACTTTCTTTTTTATTTTTTTAATTTATTATACATATCAACCACAGTTCCCCTTCTGTCGCCTCTTCCCACATCCTCTCCTCAGAAAGAGTAAGGCCTTCCAAGGATAATCAACAAAGTCTGTTACATTCAGTTGAGAAAGGACTTAGCCGCTCCCATTCCCCAACCCCTGGCATGAAGTATGGATAAGGCATCCAATCATATGGAATTGGCTTCAGAAAGCCAGTTCATGCACTGGAAATAGATCCTGTTCCTACTGTCATCCTCCTGGATATTGAAAGTAGACAAGATTGCCCGGCAAAAATTGGGAACTTGGGAGTGGGGTGGGACGGGCGTAAGGGGAGATGGGAAGAGAAAAGTGAGAAGGGAAGGATGGGGGGAGCTTGGGGAAATGGGATGGTTGGGTGCGGCGAACTCCCTGACCAGCAGGAAAGGACGACCACCAGACGAGGATTCTTCCCAAATCACGCTTTATTGGAGCCTCTTGGTTGAAGGGAGAGCGGAAGCGAGGGGCCCCGAGCGCCAAACGGCAGCTGCTTATATAGGGGTTAAGGGAACAAGTCGTGCCTGGATTGGCCGATGCGCGCCTGCCAATGCTCCTGGCCACGGGATTGGCCCTAAGCACATCATCGTCACTACACATACGAGAGGCACGGTTCCACTGCATTGCCTAATATGGAGCTCTCCAGCAAGCGAGGCCGGGGCCAAGCTCCATCTTGTAATGGCAGCCACTCAATCGGCTCCCAGCAGCTGGGATAAAAGAAGGGTGGATATGGGAGCAGAGAAGTATATATCCTAATTAAGGGAGCCATCTTAGGGTTGGCAAGAGAATTGAGTCTAGAGGGGCTCCCAGGTGTCCAGGGAAATGTCCCCAGTTAGTTCCTTGGGCAGCTGAGGAGAGGGAACCTGAAATGGCCCTATCCTATAGTCATACTGATGAATATCTTGCATATCACCATAGAACCTTCATCTGGCGATGGATGGAAATAGAGAAAGAGACCCACATTGGAGCACCAGACTGAGCTCCCAAGGTCCAAAGGAGGAGCAAGAGGGAGAATATGAGCAAGGAAGTCAGGACCGCGAGGGGTGCACTCACCCACTGAGACAGTGGGGCTGATCTATTGGGAGCTCACCAAGGCCAGCTGGACTGGAACTGAAAAAGCATGGGATAAAACCGAACTCTCTGAACATGGCAGACAATGAGGGCTGATGAGAAGCCAAGGACAATGGCACTAATGGCCAGTTTTTTTCAGAAACTACCATACTGATTTCCACTAGTAGCAATAACAAACTAAGTTGAAACTACATTACTATACTATATTACTATGGCCTTTTCTTTTCACTTTTTCTTTTTTTGTTTTTTTTTTTTTTTTGAGACAGGGTTTCTCTGTAGCTTTGGAGCCTATCCTAGCTCTTGTAGACCAGGTTGGCCTCAAACTGAAAGAGATCTGCCTGGCTCTATCTCCTGAGTTCTGGGATTAAAGGTCTGTGCCATCACAGTCCAACATATTATGTTTTTTTCAATTAAAGAAAGTAACATGTTAACACTGCTGTTAGTTTCTGGGAGTTTTAACGTGGAAATTTCACTATATTTATATCAAAAACATATCAGGATATTAATGTTAGATATTTCTGTTTGCATATTATTGCCTTTAAATAACTCAGATAAACATATGATGTGCAATTGTATGTTCCTTCTCCTGTACATAATATATATGACATCCATCTTGGTATTTATTTGTAGCAATAGCATATATCAGCCTATCATTTTCCAAAACTACCTAGAAAGAGTTAAAATTTCACTATTTCTTCCACTTATTTCCTCTTTTTGTCTTTACATTTTATATTTTTGTTCCTGTTAATCTACAGTTAAATACTAAACTATTAACTACATTGAAAGGACAATTGTTTTGTTTTGTTTTGTTTTTGAGACAGAGTTTCTCTAATTTGGAGTTTATCCTGAAACTTGTTCTTGTAGACCAGGCTGACCTTGAAGTCACAAAGATCCACTTGTCTCTGCCTCCCAAGTGCTGGGATTAAAGGCATGTGCCACTATAACTCAACTAAAAGAGGATTTTATTTTTAAAAAGTAAATTAGATCCTTGAAGATGACAGATGATACCCTCTTCCCTCCATGCAGATCCTGTATGACACCGCCCTTTGAACAGGTGGCACATCATATTCATACTTTTTACATGATAGGTATTTACAAGTCATAAGGATACTGGATCATTGCAGAAACTTATCACAAAAAATCAACTTTGAAAATTATACAAAGTATTTGTATACCTAAGAATGATATACTTTACCTAGCAACATATTGCATGAAAAAATAATCATACAAATATTGTTAATGGAATATTCTCACATAGCATGCTAGTAAACTTTCTTCTTGCCATAGCAAAATACTAGATAGCAGCAACTGAAGGAAGCAGGGCTTTATTTCTGTTCATGGATATATTGGAAAATTGTTGTAAATATATATGCATAATTATTTACTTACAGTTATATAAGTATACCTATAATAATTGCTAAGAGTATAGAAACCAAGGTGCCTATATCTTTAAACATACTTTGATATTTTCAATAACTAACTAAATAAATAATGCATTTAATTTTAGAAAATGAATTACATATAAATATTTTAAAGTTCAAAACATTTTCATTCTCTCTTTATAAAACTCTCCAAACATAATATTTACATTAATATATTATATGTAATAATATTTTATTCAATGATATATAATATAATAATATATGTCATATTGTATATTATAATATTTTATATATATATATATATATATTAGTAAGAAGAATAAGAAGTCTGCCTTGGACTACTTAATTGCTTTTTAGAGAAAGTTACAATGCTATGTTAAAGATAAATGAAAATATGGAAGACAGGAATTGCACTGAAACTTTCATAAGTCAGTGGTCATAATGACTAACATGGATTCCACATAAACATTTGCTTACAAGAGGAAAAATGGCACTAATTGGAGGAAAAGTTTTAAGTGTAATGTGCTTTTATCCTTAAGGATTAGAAGAAAAATTGGTCTTTCAACTCCTTAAGTGAGCACAACAAGCAATCCAAAAGTATTTGTGTGAGGGAGTTTGTAGAATCTATTCCATTTGTCACAGCAATGTGTGGTTAAGGCTCAGCAAAATTTGAGTTATCATTCATCCCCAGGGTCAGTGACCATGTGCTCAAAGAATACTTTATACTTAAAAGGAATTTAAATCCTCAAAAGTTGTCAGCAGTGTCATCTTCCCTAAATTGTTGTCCTTAGCTTATACTTGTTTTTAAAAAGAAGGAACAAAATGAAAAGGGAAAAAGTTACATTCAATCATATACAAAGTATATATTATATATATGTGCACATACGTATATACATAAAGATATAGCTATAATAATATATATATATATAATATCCATTATATTTTCGATATAACAGCGAACTACTTTCTTCCTTTGGTTATACAATAATCAAACCATGAAACATAAGAACAGAAAGTTTATTTTGGTTGTTAGTCTTGCGTAAACAGTTCAAGATGATCTGGATGGCTGTGAATAACTGCATGAAGTGATTAAATTCAGGGAGCAGAAAGGGTTTCCAAATCCTGATAATTCAAGAATGAATTTGAACCATCATGAATTATAACAGCTCCTTGTTAACTTGCTCTACAACCAAACATATCACTTTATCATTTACTGCTTTGTTTCTAGTTCCTAACATTTTATACTCTTCTCATAAAGTAAATAGCACTTGATCTGTATCCAAATGACCCCAAATTGTGTTTGTCCATTATTTTTTTTCAAAACACTAACTGAAAATTTTCCACAGACTCCAGAAAACCTGCTACTTTGACATCATGTAAAAAGAAATAACATACAAGTTATTGTGTATGTCCAACACATGTAATATACAACGCAATAAAGCATTCTCGTTCCAAAAGTATTAATGTAATAAAATATTTGTGTAAGATAAGATCAAAATGCAGAAGGGGAGATATCATTTTCTCAACTTCCTGTCTTTTGTTTCACTTTGAGCCTGAGGTTTTTCTTTAATGTCACTAAGCCCTTTACAAACAATGGACCATTGTTTACTCTGCACCCATCTGTAGTGATATTTCATTTGTATTTCAATAATAAAGTTTACCTGAAGTTCAGAGAGTAAAATATACACACTGGTCAGTCTTAAAGACCAGGCAGTAGTGACACACATATTTAATTCCAGTAACCCACCAGCTTGCCTTAGAAACTGTGAAGTAGTGGTGCACTCCTTTAATTCCAGCACTAGAGAGGGATATGAAATGGAAGGAGTCAGCTCTCACAGTCTCATTCTGAGATTCCTGGAGGCAGAATCTCCATTTTATACTGTAGTAGAGATAAGAGCCAGTGGCTGGCTGTTTTGCTTTTATGACCTTCTGGTTGAACCCCAATTTCTATTTCTGGGTTTTTATTAATTGTGCTACACCATCATCACTTTTGCATCTCAAAAACTCTCATTCTTCTTTCTTCACCAAAATTCAAATTTTATTTTCACATACGTCTATCTTTTCACTGAGAATGCTCACAGAGAATGCCATGTAAAAATAACCATGGCTTTTATGCAGTCTTGAAAGTTTCTCTTCAAACATTCTTAATGGGTTATCTTTGAAAGCAGTATTATTCAAATTTTCAAGGCACAAATAAATTCCTGCACAGTAGAACACAAACAGCTTTAATTCAATTTGCAATATAATGCTTCTTCTTTCCTAGAACCTCTTGAGACTTTGAGGTTTCAATCAGCATTTTGGTCTTCAAAATGTCTACCTGATGTGGGATTTCCCTCTGTATGCTGTGATTACCATTAATGAATAAAGAAACTGTCTTGGGCCTGTGCTGGGAAAAGAGGTAGGCAGAGAAAGCTAAGAAAAGTGGAATCAGAGAGAAGCCATGCAGCCCCTTTGGAGCCAGATGGAACTTTAGCCTGTAAGCCACAGTCACGTGGCAATACACAAATTACTAGAAATTCGTTAAATTAAGATATCTAAGAGTTAGCCAATAAGAAACTAGAGCTAATGGGCCAAGCAGTGTTTTAAATAATATAGTTTCTGTGCAATTATTTTGGTTCTGGTGTTGCTGGGACAAACAAGCAGCATAAGAAAACATCTACCGACATCTCCAAATCCTTTCTCATTTACCACATATGATCATGATTCTCACAGCAAAAATTCTGTTTCATGGAACCAACTTTAGTATTGTTACCTATTCCTGTTGCTCTAAAAAAAAATACCCAACAAAAACAGCATAAATAAAGAGGGTTTTGACGCTCATACTTTGATGAGAAGCAGCTTATCCTGGACATGGAATCATGCAGTGGAAGTAAAAAGGCACAATGTATATACATAGTCAAGAATCCTAGAGAATGATGAGTGCTGATACTTAGAATCCTCTTCATTTTACCTTTAATGAAATCTCATACAGAGAGAATTGCTCCTCAGTTAAAGCTCTATACATGTTGTCTCACAAACACACCAGAAGATGGGATTTACGGTTAGTTCTAAGTTAATCAAGTTACCAATAAAAGAAAACATTGCAATCATAGACATTCCTTTCAGTTACATATGTGTTTGTGTGTGTGTGTGTGAATATATTACTTTGAGGTAAGATATTACTCCATGAAAGAATTGTCTCAATAGTTAATTTATGTATATATAAGTGGAAATAACTAAAATGGATATTTTAGGAGTTTGAGATATTATTCCTAATGGTAAAATGAGTATTTATACAGTAGAGAGATAATAACATTGGTATTGGTATTTGTTATCTATCTTTCCCTCTAGATTTTAGTTGATAGTTTATAAAACAGAAATCATTTTCAACTAACCAAACACAAAATTTCAAAATATTTAAATAATAAATAAATGATTGTTTTGATACTTTCAAAGAAATGACATCTAAAATATAACATATTGGAAGCACTGCATTATCCTGAATGTGCATAAGATGTAGTATGTATATTCTGTATCTTTAAATAAACTTCAAAACTACAATGTTTTCAGAATTATAACTTGTTTATTGATGTGAAGTAAGTCTAATGAATAACCCTTAATTCTAACACTTGGGAGGCAGCGGTAGGAGGACCTCTATGAGTTTAGAGCCAGCCTGATCTACAAAGTAGGTTCTAGGACAACCAATAGTACAGATAGAATCTTGGTCTTGAAAAAAACAAAGAACCAAACCAAAACAAAAACAAACAAAATAGCAAAAGAAAACAAAACTAGAGAAATTTTTCAGAAGAGAAGTGGATGAGAGTACAAATGGGAGGTGATAGAGAAAAACAGGAAGGAGAGGAGGTAATGAAAACTGTGACTGGAGTGTGAAATGATAATAATAATCATTATTAGAAAATTAAAAGAAAATAGACTAGTATTGTTTCCCTTCTCAAATTTCTCATATGACTTTCAAAGTAACAGACACCTTCTATTCTTTTGGGGGTCTCCTCATCTCCACCACCATCCCTCTGTGGTCCCTGTAAACTTTCTTGGTATTTTGTGATTGCTCCATATTAAATGTTGACATATAAAAATCTAGCCTTCATGATTAGTGGAAAACGAACATTATTTGTCTTTCTTGACATTGTAATTTGGAGCGGCGGGCTACGTTCCTGGCACCTGGCCACCCGCACAGCTAGCTTTATACGAAATAATTACACAGAAACTATATTCTTTTAAACACTGCTTGGCTCATTAGCTCTAGCCTCTTATTGGCTAGCTCTTACATATTGATCTAGCCCATTTCTAATATTTTATGTAGCACCACGAACTGTCTTACCAGGAAAGATCTTAACCTGCATCTGTCTGGAGTGGGAGAATCATGGCGACTGCCTGACTCAGCTTCTTTCTCCCAGCATCTAGATCTGTGCTATCACTCAATAATTTTATCAAAAAAAGAGAAAAATGCAAATAAAATTGAAGAAAATATATTTATAATAGATTGCAAACTACTGACTACTAATAAGAGATATTTATTTTTATTCTAGTTGAAAATGAAATAAAAGAGTAATATGATAGCAGTTTGTTGCCATTTGTATTATGTATGTGGGCATCAAAATTGAGAGATGATATTATTAAGCTATTAGATGAGCATGATGTAAAATATCTAAGTTTTGTCTTGCTAGTGGTTGACATTTTCCACCACTTGTCTATAGGTACATAGATTCGTATATTTTCATTCTACTTTTTTATATAATCAATTCATTGAAGAAATTGAGATCTGGCCTGCCAGTATTTTGTACGAATATCTGCCCAGGACAACAATAAATGGAATCAGATTGTAACTTTTATTTTGTAACAGTTTCAATCATCAAGAACCCTGTTCTCATTCCTGGCTATGCCAACTTCTATTACTTTTGATACAGAAGAAAACAAGTCAATGCTTTTGGAATGAACATCACAGAGCAGTTGGTTGGCATTTGATGGGCAAGACCAATTCATAAGTTGTTTTATACACATTTTGTTCCTTTCCCTCAGATGCTTAAAACAGACTTGGCTGTTTACTTTCCAGAAAGGAAAAAAGCGTTTTGTCAGATACTCTGATGACCAAGAAAATCCCTAGCTGAGAATTACTGACCTCTTTGTTTGCTCCATTTAAATCTAACTTACTATGTGAAAATATATGGCTGTTCTTCAGAACCATTAAAGAGTCAAATTATTCTTTACTCATAATACACCCCTTTGTTTCTGTCTTTAAAATATTGATAATTTCATTTTTTTCAGACTGTGGTGAAAATACTTGATATAAATTCCCCTCTTATTTTCACAGCTGAAAAGTGTTAACACACAATGACTTAAACCACAATGAGTTACTTATTTATCTTACATTTTCATAATTTTTATTTTATTTAACATAAAGCAAGCATTGGCTGAAAGTAAACAGACACAAAGTCTATATATCTCAATAACCTTTATAATAATCATTTTTACTTTTACATTATATTTTATATACTTTTGCTATCAAATATATTTTATATACTTATTCAACATTATACATAATTAAAAATCCATGAAAAATTTAGAAATAGAAAAGCAATTAAATTTATATCATTTTTCATTATTTTTGTCTCTAACTGACCTAGTTTGTTGAAAAAAATGATTTTTTGGGATGGAAGGGATGCTTTTGTCCACAGTTTGTTTTGTGAACTCTGCTAAATGTAATGTTTCATATTTTGTACTTATGAGAAATATAAAGCATTGAAAAAAGATTTGTAATAATTTTCAAATTATATAGTTGGTATGTTCATTTATATTTTACTTGTTATTAGTTGTTACTCATCTAAAAATAAAAACAAAATTACAAATATCAATGAATATGGGGTGTGAAGATGGTTCATTGGGTAAAGAATTGCTTACCAGCATGAAAAAAGTGAATTCTAATACTCAGATCCTGTGTTAAAATCCAACTGTGGCTGTTAACATGTTTATAAAGGCAACATTGTGAGGACAGATACAAGAGAATACTGACAATTTTCCAACTAAAATACAAGAACTTTTAACTTCATAAGTTGATTGATTTAAAATTGCTTTTAAGTAGTAAATACATGAAAGGAATTAAATATTCTGGCACTTTTTTTTTAATGAAAAAGAACTACCAGAAAATGTATAGAATTTTATTTTGGTCCTATTACAACTTCAACCTTAAATATTAATATTTACTAAGATAGACAACTTTTCATAATACTTTAAATAGTAATAAGTTAATTTAAGCAAACTTTGCATATAAATCGATATGTTATATATTCATATATGAAATTACTTTATAGTAATTTAAATAGATCAAAAATTTTTCACTTCTGTCTGGTGGGTGTTCCTACCACGTCTCACATAAACTGTAATATAGCTTTTGAAGGTGCGTATAAAAAGATTTGCAACAAAGTAAAAAGACTGTCAAATCTTGCCAAGACAGGGCAAGATGGTTTTGAAAATTTTCCTTCCTCTAAAAATTGCCTGTCAGTTTTTCTAGGCCTTAGCCAAAGTTGGTTACTTCAAACTTGCAAATGAGACTTTGCTCAGGTAGCTAATTGTCTCTATCATATTCTGCCTGCTTTGGAAGCTGCTTCATTAAACTTCCTGTCTACTCAAGTAAATTATTTCCCTTCTCAGGCCTTCAATGGGGTTGAAGATTAGATAGTTGTAATTACCTTCCATTTATGATTTAGCCAAGCTTATTTTCTATGTAAGATTTTGAGTTCTTGAAATAGAATGTTTATTAAAACATTTGTCATGTTTTCCTTGCTTAATATTGCTTATGTTGTTTGTAATTTTAAACTTGATATCTGTTCCTATTGTATACAGTTTTGTGTTGGATTTGGACTGCTCTTGTTTAGACAAAAAAGGGTGATAATGAGGATAACCTTGTTAGCCAATTATCTTTATGAGGTGGAGCTCAGGTAAAGCATAGTTTTCTGCAACCCGAGGAATAACCTGTGTACTGCCCAGGTGCTCTCTCAATGTGCCATTCCCATGGGACACTGCTGTGCTTGGATTTTGTGTTTCCTGTTTCATGAGTTTTCCCCTTATAATAAATAAAAATGTAATTGGTGTATTCTTTAGCTAGCCTGGTTATTTCAACATGTATGCGTATGAAGTATAATAGGTAGACAGAGATGGTGGCCACTATGATTAAGTGAGATCTGAGTTTGAAGATAAAGAAAATGGTTCTGGAGAATGAGAGGTTGACAAAGATGCAAAGAGGCCTGGAAATAGAATATATTTTATTTACTGCTAGTTGAAACTTGACACCAATCTAGTGTTACTCGTATAGTTAAAGAGAATTATACAAATAATATATTTGTCAGAGATATCTTTTATTTACACAACTATGAATTCCCTCATTTCCTCTCCATACAACTATTTAATTGTAGTTTCTTAGATATCCAGTGTTCATTTCTGCTCATTCCAGATAAACATGTTTTTACCATGTTGTTTAAATTTCAATTCACACTTATATCCTTCAATTGGCTCCACTCCACTCCTTTTAGACAATTGTACTTTTTAAGGTCAGACTAAATTTTTTGCTTGTTCCCAAAAGCCACAGGAAGAACAACATACTACTAGCATGTAGAATATTCCTCCCATTGCGAAACATGACAAGCTGAAGTTGAGAATTGTTCTGGATAGGTTAGTTCTTTATGTTCTGTGGGTTTCTAGATTCTGTAGTTTCTTATGACTTTTTAAGGTTTTCCATTCTCTTTAGTTTCTGAAGTTATTCAGGGTCTTTGACCTTTCAGACCCTGAATGTTCCCAAGAGGTATATTTCCACATTCCCCAGGCACCTACTTTGGGCTATAAAGTCCTACTTGTTCAAGGTTTTTCAGGTTCTCAGCCCTTGCTTTCTTATGCAATAGAAATGTTCTCACATGGGATAGTATTACAGAGGATGTTTGTCAATCTCCCGTTCTTCCAAATGAAACGTGGGTATCCATAAAATCAACTACTAGTATGGCGACGCTAGACTTTTCTATCTGAGGGGTAAATAAGGAAATGCATGCTTTCTGATGGTAATATTTTTTTTACTTCATCTTAAATAATCCTCTCTGGGAATCTTTCCATTTCTAGACAATAACATTCTTTTCATATAACTACATATGTTTCTTTATATACATACATACATATATAATACATCTCTCTTCTACATGCCCATTTATCTCTACACACAGTTATAACTACTTTAATATGGCTACACACCTTTCTTTTACATAAATTTCTCTTATAGATCTCTTTTCAATACAGCCTTAACTTCTTTGCCTCCACACAGTTACAAATCTCCACACAAAACTATAACTATCATCTCATTTACATAACTCTCCGATTATACAGCACTTTATGCATTTCCTAGGCACCACTCACCCCCTCACACTTCTCTCATGTTGTTTCTTTTTCATCTCTCACTCAGTACACCCCCCACCCCCACACACTCACACCCCCCCACACACACTTGGACACACCCCCCCACTCACACACCCCCACACCCCCACACACACACTCGCATTCTGCACAACTCTTGTACAGCAGATCTCTACATAGCTCAAAACAGCTGCCTTCTCTTCACCACCACTGCTCAGCTAAATTCTAGAAAATTTTGTTACGTTTTCAGTACCTCACCCATTTTCATATCACAAATTAAGTCACATATTTTGTATTGGCTATTAATGTCACATTGACTGTCCAGTGGTTAACACTTGACCAAGCACATAATAAGCTGGTGATAGTTTCCAGACAGTAAACAATTAAATGAACCTTGAACCTGAGATAGGGAAAATCAGCAAAAAGTCAATTATTGAGAAAGCTATGTCTACTCACATTGCTTCTGTCCTGACCTTGAATCAGCAAAACACCTGTGAAAATGACCTGAAGTATTTGTCTCTAGGGGAAACTAGGTATTCCTCTCCAGGGGCAACCAAGTTGCTTTGAATTTATTCTGGAGTATAAAATTGACTGTCTGTATAAAAGACTGCTTTTGTGTTAGAATTCTATGTCAGCCTGAGTAGTATTATTTCTATTCATCAAAATTATATGGTTTAAGTAAAAATCATCTTCCTGACCCTTCACAACTATATGTGTGCTCAATGGATGAATATTTTGTTTGTTCTTTTGAGACAGGATTTCTCTGTGTAACAGCCCTAGCTGTCCTGAAACTAGGTCTTGTAAACCAAGTTGGCCTGAAACTCACAGAGATCCACCTTCCTCTGTCTCTCAAAAGCTGGGATTAAAGCCATGTGCCACCACTACCTAATGGAGTATTTCCATGAGATGAACACACAAGCAGTGGGAATACACCCAAAGCTATTTTTAGGGAAGAAATAAAGTGGTTCATGTGAAAAATTATAGATAGAGTCAAACCATCATCTAAAGCCAATGACCCCAGCCTTCCCAGATGGGGTTCCCCATAAGGGAATCACTCATCTGGTGGTTCAGCCTGCTAAACACTAATTATCACCTGCTGTATAGTCCCATGATCCTCTACACTCAGACACATAGTTCAGTACTTCTCAGACTTCCTAATGCTAGGACCATTTAATAATTTTTTATATTGTGGTGCCCCAGCAATAAAATAATTTTATTGCTACCTCATAGCTGTTATTTTGCTACTGTCATGAATCATCGTGTAAATATCTGATATTCAGGATATTTGACATATATCAAAGAGGTCTCATCCCATAGTAAGAGAACTGATGCCCTAGTACAAAGCAGAATTATTGGTATATACAAAGAAATTGTAGGGTTTATTTGTAACTATTAATCATGTAGATCACAGTAAGGATACTGACTAATTTGGCTTTTGTTTTTGTACAAATGGTATTTGATTGTTGCTCTGTCCATGTATGCTAGGGTTCCTTGTTGCAATCATCAGTAAACCTGGTGTTAGGTGCACAGTGGTCTCTTCTTTGTTGGAACTTGGCTCAATGGAATCAGTCTCTTGGTAGTGAACATCTTGTACGAATTTTATATTTCAGTGGCCCAAGTCCTCCTGTGAGTCTTATTAGGAGACTATTTTCAGTGTTTTCTTGGTACAGACAAACTAGAACCTCACACATTGAAATCACTCATTATCCATTTCTATGAATTCAGAGCAGTCCTCAGACTAATGGTCATGGCTTCCAAATCTCTAAGCAAATCACAAGTTCTCATAATATTATCAATGCAATGATACAAGTTTACTACTTTGAGTCATTTCCAGAATATCAAATCATGAAGAGCCAAACCATGACAATTAGTTACAGATTACAGCTAACCCTGGGGCAAAAGGATGGATGCTCATGTTAAAACATCTTAGATAAAAGTAAACTGTTTTCATTCTAACAGAAACTATTGATGGAAAAAGGCATGTGTCAGGTTTATTTCATAGTGATACAGGATCAAAAAATATTCTATTGTTCATCAGGTCCATAATACATGTCAGGTATGAATGCATGATTTTAGTCCCTTTATTTAGAGTTTGATAACTCAGTTATGATCTAAGTAATAGCCAAAATCTGTGCTATCAACATGGAGAAGGTGTAGCCATACATCATCTGTATTATACTGGTCATTTTCAAATGAGAAATACTTTGAGTGGTTGCTTCATGCACACAGGAAATTGATATTACTGTACATGAACCACCCTTTTTGATGTTGACAGTATTTCTTGCAGGGGTGATGTGGATTTCTCCTCATCATTGGCTTTACAGTCCTACTCACGGTTTGGATTTACTAGTGATTGTGTGAAGGGTTACTAATCATTGCAAAATATTCAACCTGAGGTTAGCTACAGGTAAGAAATGCACAAGAAACATTATTAGGCACAGACCTGTTTCCATTTGGAAAGCCCTGCCAGCATCTGTGGTGCCACAGTAAACAGCAGCCACACTGCACAATCATCCTACAACCTATTTCATTGTTCCCAGTGCATGATGATCACGCCTCACGATGGCTCAAGGATGCGAACACTTAAATGTTACTGGAGTTGGCACTCCTTATCCCTTTCCATTCAGTTCCCTTATATTATCAGTATTGCTGTCTCAAGTCCCACAATTTTGTAAAGGTATATGAGTACAAAATAGAAACAACTTGCTGACCAAAAGTGTCTCAATTTTCACTCATTGACTGTTCTATGTCTATCCTTTCTAAGCTACAATTCAGGCAAGCAACACAGGGTGAGGGATTTTTTTTATCAAAGTTTAACTAATCTTTTTCACTGGAACTCTGGTGAATCTATGCTCCAAATCACCCACCTAAATATCTAACTTTCCTCTAAAAGTTTCATTTCATGTTATAGTGATTCTAAGTGCAGGACACAGTCACAGCATGCAATTTATACAATTGGAAAGAAAGCAAACAAGCAGGCAACAAAAAAACCAAGTAGCCATCATTCTTTCCCTGCTTCTATTTGCTCATTTCCAAGCAAAATTTTAGCCAGAACCTAAAGAGATTTTTCTAACAAGACAGTTCATTCCTTTAAAGAATTCTGTACTACAATTAAATTTTACTGACTGTACCTGAAGTGAGTTCCAAGCCCCAAAGCCAAGAAATGGTAGTCTTATGTAAGCAGAGAGTTGATAATGTAAGGGTCATAGATAAACAGAAGAAACAAGTTTCATTTATCCCAAATGAAGGCAGGCAAGGGTGTCCTATGATATTAGTGTTATACAGAATCACATCAAAGTGATAATTTTACCAAGTTTGATTTGTACTTGCATAGTTATCATATTTACAATTCCATGAATGCAAATATCCAATATTGGGTATCTGAAGGTCACTCTGTAAAGACACAAGGCAATCTCTTAATAAGAAATACCCATAAAATTAAAAGGATAATTATTTACTCTTACCATAAAATTATGAAGTATACGTATTAATGTTCCAAAAGGTAAATGTGGTATTGTTATGATGTATTGGATCAACTGAGATCTAAATTCAGTGAAAAGAAAGAATTCTCTAGCTCAGTGTCTGGTGATAAATGACTTAGCCTCAACTTCTTCAGTAATGACTTCTCAGATACCCCTTGCCATCTAGGGAAATTCACAGAGATTTCTCTTACATATAATGCCTGATTTCAGTGGTTCTTGTGAGAACTGAAGTATATTTTAAGTTTAAGTTATTATGCCTAAGAAATCCACAAAGCAAACTTCAATCTCATCTGCAACATGTTACTCAATAATAAATAGCTCCTGAATTGTTTGCAGCTATTATTTATGAGAGAAAAGAAGACAAATGATTTCACCAAACAAGTTTGTTTGAACCATCTTCATTGGATGTGTTTGATCACATGTGGTCAGGAAATGTGTCAGGATATACCCTTGCCCCTGACTGGATGTAGGCGGGAGGTATACAAGCAAGAAGTACATCAGGATGTAAGCTTGACCCTGATTGGACCTTATGTGAAATGCAATGAATTATGGGTTTTGCCTTCTAAAGTCCCTGTAAAACAGGTTTGGGGACCAGTTTCTAGGAAACCAGAGATGAACCTGTCCAGAAAGTCCATAACCCTAACTAGTATTTGATTAAAGCTTGTTTCAAATTTCATTTTATACTGTGGTGGTGGTCTTTGTGCCAACCACTGTGACTAAATTTTCTGGAATCCCTAGTGAGATTCAGACCATTCATTCAAAATTTTAAAGCTTTACCTTCGCTCTAGAACTTCATGACTGGGGGTCTGCTTCACAAAGCATGTACCTAGAAAGGTTGCATGGATCCAGGGCTTTCTTCAGTTTGCTGAATATTGCAGTGAGCTGTCATGCTAGCAAATGCAGGAAGATTTTACCGAGGCATCCTGGTGAGTCATATTCTAGTTCTTTTTTGTGGGATCCCAAACTGAGAGGTGAATTATTGTTCAAAAAGTTCCAAATAATATCCCTTCAATGATGAATATCTAGTTATCACCTGTCCACCTGGTTCTGGGTAGTAGGAAATTTTTGCCTGTCTTCTTGGAAAGTTGTGTCTGCCTACTTTGTCAGAAAGTTTATCCTGCCTCTGTTTTATGGTATATTTCTAAGTGTTGTTTGAACATGGAGGTGGAGCAGAAATGGGTTGGAAATTTTTATGGTATTTGCAGCCACCAGCTCCTAGTCATTGCTGCTTTTATGAGTGGGGCTCAGAATTTAATAATGAGCTCTCTGGTCACTGGATTCAGGGGTTATCAGGAGTTCAGATGTCATTTTGTTTTAGCATGAATAGCATTAAAGTTGTTTTATATTGTTCTACTTTATTGGAATGCTGGCTCTAGAGTTGGGTTTGAGCTTACCTTTCAGAGTCTCAAGTGAATTTAAAAGTTTCCTCTATGTCCTATGTTAGTTGAGTCATCTGAAACTGTGACAGGAAAAAGAAAACAAAGAAAAACTTACCAAAAAGTTAAACTTGGCAGATGTAAACAATATGTATCTCTCAAGATTTATAAGTTTATTTTATTAGATATGGTTAAAAATCTGTAAAATATATAATAAAAAGTTGTTGATGTAGGATTTCCCTCTGTATGCTGTGAATATGTTCTATTGCCTTTAGTTAACAAAAAAGCTGCTTTGGCCTATGGCAGGTCAGAATATATCAAGGTGGAAATTCCAGGCAGAGATAGAGGAGTAAAGAAGGTGGAGTCAAAGAGACAGATGCCAGAATCTTACTGGTAGGTCACAGGCTATGGTGATACATAGATAAATAGAAATCGGTTAAATTAAGATGTAATAGCTAGCTAGAAATATGTCTATGTCATTGGGCAAACAGTGTTGTAATTAATATAGTTTCTGTGTGATTATTTGGATCTGGGAGGCTAGGAAATCAATGCACACTCTCTGATTACAAGTTAACTTAAAACTAGCAACAGTGGAAGTTCAAAGAATTTATGCATAGATAATCTTAAAGGATCCATGTGGTATGATTTCATTTTGAAATATAAACAACATATGTGTTGCCATCATCTTTAGGCAATCACATGGATGGCAAACATCATTGCTAAGATTAGAGAGGGTGAATATCATCAGACTTCACCACCATCTTGATTAGAGCTGATCACCTGGTGTGGATCTATTAAGGAGTCAGAAACTGAATCCAAAGAACTTTTAATGTGGATGATTTTCTTTATGATATTACTGTCCTGTCTTGAAAACAGGATTTATGAATGATAACATTTACAAGAAATGTTTATATAATAACATATTAAAGCTGCAAACACCCTGTCTTTGTTTGCAAGAATGTACCTTGCCCTGGCAATCAATTTTTTTAACATGAGAATCACCCTCATGACAGTGCTTTTAAAGACATGAAGGCCTAATGGGGAACACCTAAATCTTGAAAATGTGTGGCAAGGCCAGAGTTTCTAAAGAGCCCACTTGCAGTGGTAGATCCTGGTAGTTTTGGATAGACTGGTAGCATGTGATAGTCACCAGAAGCACAAATAAGAATGAAATGGAGCAGGCTGTAATCTCAAAGACAGGCTATGTAGAGGCTGCTGAAGATAGACCCAGAGAGGTGATTCAGCCCTTGGGAAAATCCAGAGAATTGTGAGAGTGTCACAGAAATTAAGCATTGAATTGTTTTCACTGTCGGAGCTTGGTTTTGTCTAATGTAAATTGTGTTATGCCTTTTATCTTCCTTCTTGAAATAAAAATGAAAGTGCTTTACTTTTGGCATTTTAGGAGCATGCGTTTGAGAGATTTTAAACTTTTTTTAAGAGGAAATTTTGGGGTTTAACAAAAAATTTCAATTTATAAGTTTACGGGATGTTTTAAGTTTATAAAATGTTTTATATCATTATTTGAATTTAAAAGTAAACTAAAAGGGTCAAAATTACGGCCATAGTTATGAGCACTAAATACTAGACACCAGAATCTCAGATATTCCTTCCTTTTGATGCATGAAGATAATGATCTATGTAGTCTTGCAATGAAATTAGAGCAATTTCTCAACCAATATAGCTGAACCTTTTGGGGGTTAAAAGACAATTTTATGATGATAGCATAGGACCATCTGCATGTTTGCAGTTTGGCTCATAACAGTGGTAAAATTATAGTTGCAAAATCATAATGAGAGTGATTTTGTGATTGATGAGTTTAACAAAAACATGGTCTTTGTTAACTTTGTTAAGCATAAGCGGTTTTGATAAACTGAGTCATATAAGAAGCTGTTATATTCTACAATGTTGTACTATAAAATGATAAGAAAGTTTCTCAGTTTCTCTGTGGACTGTGCTTATGATTTAAAGTTATATTTTGCCACTAAAGGTAGCTTGAGTCAGAAATTGTTATTTTTTTCAAGGCTCAAAAATAGCAGAGAAAAAGTTATAAAGTCTTATTCTTATAAAGGCTTATAATTTTGAATGGCTAAAGATTAGTAAGATATTCAAGTTAATAATCACCTTATGAATGGTCAAATTCTTTAATGTATTCAGAACTATACTTGTAGGTATGCTAATTACTAATGTAATTATTTATAAGAAAAACTTTATTTAGCCTCCTATATATGTTTACAAGGTTAAGCCTAGGTTGTTTAGCTCACATGTACTTAATAGATAATGGTCCTTACACTTGGTAGAGATCTGATGAATATTCAAAATGTTTAATGGAAAAATATGACTATGACAGAGACCAACCCCACACTTCTAGCAGAGATGCTGAAGTCTCCAAAGAAATGACAGGGTATCACAGTGATTATAAGACAGGTGATACACCTTAATGCTAAGCACAGGGCAAGATTGCCCCAATGAAAAACCTGCCACCTGTTCCCAGGTATATGGACAAGCACATCATGGGAGAGTCAATTGCCCTACTTTGCCAGGGCAAAGTAAGGTCAGTGCCTACCAAGTTGGGACTTCTTCCTTTCAGAGGACTTTCCTACTTCGTAGGAAATCCTCTCATCTTCTAGGACTGATGACCAAAGACATGTTATCCTGGCATCTTTCCCCCTTCTGCAATGGATACTACAGGAACCTTGGATTACCATCTCAGTAATTTAGTCTTTGTCATTTCAATCGATACACAGGCTATTTGAATTGTACTTCCTGCTATAATTAATCCTTGTATTTCTTGGGGTATTAACAGCTAGACTAACTACAGCGTATTAGCTTAGAAGCAGCAGACACCCAAGATTTTCCCCAAGGCTGCAGCCACATTGTTTCTTGTTTTACATTTAAAACTCAAGCCTTGCTCTTTCTGGAGCCAATACATATTGTGTTGAGGAAAGGCAGATGGATTCACCTTTCAAAAAGGCTTCATATTAAAAAATGCTTCATATGTAACTTTTTATTACAGAAACATGGTTTGCAATGACTATTCTTGGGAACAACTACTTGTGTTTCTAATTAATAATGGTAAATAGATAAAAAAGGATACAATCTATGTAAGGTTTGAGGACGTAAGAAAATGTTTTAGTTATATAGAGGTTTGAGGATGTGAAATATTGAGCATGGACCACTTAGGGTTTAGTCACAAGCTCAAGTTTTTAAATTTCCCAAGGTTCTCATTGTCTCATTGGTCCTGAGACATCTCTGTCCAATCTATATCTGGCTCTCTGAACAGAGGAAAAAATCTTGATTTTAAATCCAAATCTATAGCCTTGGCTGGAACTCAAAGATGTGTGATGTGGGATTTCATTGGTCAATATAGAAACTGCTTTGGCCCATCTGATAGGGCAGAATTTAGGTAGGTGGAGTAAACAGGACAGAATGCGGGGAGGAAGAGGAAGTGAGCTCAGATGCCATTTCCTCTCCTCTCGGGGGCTGACGAGATGCAGGGCAGCTCCTCTCAGAGCTAGATGCGTGATGCAGCCAGCCGCCAGGTCAGACATGCTGAATCTTTCCCGGTAAGACTAGTGCTACACAGATTATTAGAGATGGGTTGATCAGGATATGAGAATTAGCCAGTAAGGGCTAGAGCTAATGGGCCAAGCAGTGTTTAAACGAATACAGTTTGTGTGTCATTATTTTGGGGCATAAGCTAGTTAGGCGACCAGGAGCTGGGGCGGCAGGAACACAGCCCGCAGCTCCCACTACAGATGTGAGTTTACTCCAGCTGTTTTACAGACAACCAGCAGCTACTTTGACTATAATGTGGATTTCAGTACAGTTTGGTGATGCTGATATATCAAAACTTTAATGTCTTTTTGTAAACTAAAAAATTTCATGTAAGCTTCTGATGATGTAGGGAGTCATAAAATTTAGATTCACCTCTCACAGGGCAAAAGAACTCCACATAATTACAGTCTAAGTTTCCCTACCTGTCTAGTCCTGACAATTTTGTCTCTCTTACTCTCATTTAGTCTTGGAATTCCTCCCTTCCCCCCTACTAGCACAATGGACCTTAACGTTTTAAACATAATATTTTCCTTTAATTTTCTAATTTTTATCTTGTGACTATATCTATATCTGCCTCAGCAGAATTCTATATGACTTACTGATACCATCCAGTAATTAGCTACTAACTACAACCTGTTCCAAATGGCTGTAAGCCCAGGACTTGCTGTAAGCTAATGTGAACCAGTCCAGCCAGTGTGATTGTTCCTAGTCTCTTCAGCTGGAATGTTAGATCAGCCCTGGCATAGTAGACAAAATACCTACCTATAGTTCCTATTAGCAATCCAGGAAAGGTGACTGTTAAAAAATAAGAGACCCAGATCTATCAAAATGTAAATTCATTATCTGAAACAGTCCTGTGGTATGATAGATCACTCTACATGATCTATTTATAGCAGAGTTTATTGATGTTGGATTCTTTTCTGTATACTGTGGATATAGTTTATTATCATTTATTAATAAAGAAGCTGCTTTGGCCTATGGCAATGTAGAAATAGCTAGGTACAAAAACTAAAGTGTATTCAGGGAGAAAGAAGGCAAAATCAGGCATATGCAATGAAGCTGCCAAAGGAGAAGGATGCCAAAACTTTACCAGTAAGCTACAGCCTTGTGGAGATATACAGATTAACAAAATATGTTGAGATGTAAAAGCTAGCTAGGACTAGGCCTGAGTCACTGGCCAAACATTGCTGTAATAAAATTAGTTTTTGTGTGATTATTCAGGTTTGGGTGGCCAAGAAACAAAATCACAGACTCTGTTTACATAATGGTACCCAAATGTTTGGCAAAAACTTTCACATAAAGCCTGAGAAAGCTTTAAAAAAAATATAGACAGACAAAAACAGAGTCAAAAGCAGCTTCTCCGTAACTGCCTTTTCTTTGTTAGGCTCTGTTTGCTAGAGGCAATCAGACATGTGGATCTTTTAAGAGAGTAGTAGCAAAATCATTTCAGCTCTTTTAAGAGGCCCTGCCACTAAACACTTAAATGGTGTTTATGAGCAGCCTGGCAGTGTGCTTCTTGGTGGTGGCATGAACTTAGAACTCCACAGCATTGTGGCAATTAATGTGGCTCTATGAAGCTAGACTCTCAATAAAATAAGGAATGGGATGGGGCCAGCAGCCAAAGCTGAAGCTTTAATCCTAGCCACATCAGTGAGCAAATTTGAGACCTATGTACTCAGAAAAAGATATACAGTAAAGACATATTCAGAAAAAATGGATTCTAAACAGCTTACAGTGTGTTTAAAAGTGTATGTTGGCTTCAAAGAGAAAAGAAAAAGATAGATAAAGTCCATAAAAAAAGAAATAGAAGAGCCAGTTTTAAAGTGTGGTGGTACACACCTTTAATCCAATACTTGGGAGGCAAAGGCAGGCAGATCTCTGTGAGTTCAAGGCCAACCTGGTCTATAGAATGAGATGCAGGAAAGCCAAGGATACACAGAAAACCCTGTATCAAAAAAAATTAACCAAAAAAACTAAAAAATAAAAACAGAAGAAATACAAAATAAAATTTTTAAAAAGCCACATAGATGGAAAATACAGGGTCTGAATTCCATTTACTTTTATGTTTTCTTTTAAGTTTTTGACTGTGAATGAACTAGCTACAGAGAGACATTTCACTGTATGGGCTGCTAAGCTAAACCAAAAATATATTTTAAAGATATCTTGACTTCAAAATTTAAGTCTAAGAACATGTTACTTTGAAAAGAGGTTTTGTTTTCATAGAGGATAGAAAGCTGTGGATTCATACTGGCTAATACAATTTGATCAAACTAAACCCCCTGAATCAGTGGCTCAGGTGGTCCAACATCCATGACAGCTTCGGAACTGCTGACTGAGATGGACCAACCAAATAGGATACTCCATAAAAGACCTTATTAACAGCACCCCAATGAGTAGGATGTAATATAGAGAACTGTGCCCAAATTCCAAAATATTGTTTAAAACAATTGTTTTGGGGGGTTAATTATCAGTTAATGGTCACAGCCTATCTCTTTTTTAAAAAGGTAGGGGAGGATATGTTATAGAAACAAGTACTTTACATTGGTATGGACTTTGGTTTATTAATACTAATTTAAAGTCAATTTTGTAGTATGTATATTTGGTTAAGGTATTAAGTTTATAAAACTCATTTAAAATGTAATGTATATGAAGAAATATAGATTAAAAGATAATCTATAATAATCAAATTTTTAATTATGTTAGGTTTTCTAGATATACAGAGATATGTTAGATAGATAATCTTTAGTACACTTCAACACTTCAAAGAATATGGGACTTAAAAGGTTTTAAGAACTTGAACTTTTCTCAACAATGAGACATATCTGCTTCTGGCAGCATCAATTACTTCAGAGAGGTTGATGGGCACTGAAGAATTTTGTTATCGATTTGCCTTCAATATGTCAAGACAAGAAACTGTTCTTGCCTAGACTGCTTAATAGTATGCTGTATAAACTAAATAAGCAGTATCAACAGAAAAATGACTACTGAACTTGCCAAAGGAAGGTAAGACAGTACTTCAGGGTTCCTGCTCCACTAAATAAAACTGCCAGTCATTTTGCAGTATACAGAAGAATGTGACTGACAAACTGCCAATATATGCCAAACATATTTTCAAATTTGCTGCATCACTGAAAAATCTGCTAGATATTATGGACCTATAGGCTGAAGATGGATATCTCAACATTACGAAAGAACTTTGAGTTACTATCCAGGCAGCGAGATTTCTCCTTCATTTCTAGAGCTTTTGAAGTTGCTTACAGTGCACCTCCTACTTACTTAAGTAATATTATACCCTTCTGGTGTCTTTGATGGAGTTGAAAACATATATGTAATTATAATTTTTCTTATTTATGTTAAAAGATAAATTAGTTATAAAACTTTAGACGCACAGAGATAGGATAGATTAAAAATGTTTTCCTTAATTTCCCAAATGTAATTAGACTAAATATTATAAAGACAATTCTTGCTTGATAACTGTTTTATATACATAATTTTACTGTGTTGAAGTTAAAGCTCTACTTTTTGTTTATACCATAAAGGGGAGATGATGTAGGATTTTCCTCTGTATGCTGTGAATACGTTTTATTACCATTGGGTAATCAAGAAACTGCTTTGGCCTATGGCAGGGCAGAAGACGGTTAGGCACAAAAACTAAGCTGAATTCAGGGAAAAAGAAGGTGAAGTCAGGAAGATGCCATGTAGATGCTGAAGGAAAAGTATGCCAGGAACTTACTAGTAAGCCACAGCCTCATGGAAATACATAGGTTAATAGAAATGGATTAATTTTAGATGTAAGAGTGGGGTAGAAATAGATCTGAGCCATTGGCCAAATATTGCTGTATTTGTGTGATTATTTTGGTCTGGGAGGCCAGGACAAAAAGCACAGTCTCTGTTTACAGTTTATTGTATAGATTCAAGAGAAAATTGTTGTTTCCATACAACCCATTCAAGAAACACTAGAAATAATATGTTTTACAAAAAAAAATGTCATTAAAAAATGAAATAAGTAACTGGTTTACATTATCATTTCCAGGTTCATGTCAGATATCACCAGGACTTTTGCTCTTCTACTTTTGCTAATTTCTATTGGCTTTTGTATCACTGATGCTTTTATTATATGATAATTCCTTTCAGGGTACCATTAAACTGATGGATATTAGAACCTAATATAAACAGGTACCTATCACAGAGTAATGATTTCACTCAGTATACAACTCAACGGAGTAACAGGAAAGCCAAAGTTACTTTTTAAGTTTTAATTACTTGCCTAAGAGAACCATGAAACAAAATAGCCTTTCAAATGCAAGCGCCCTGCCCAAGGACAGATAGTCCTGAAATGTTGTAGTCTATTGTGTATGGGAAAAAATAAGACATATTTTTTACTCTACTAAACTAGTTATTTGATCATTATACATCAGATGTGCTTGATTACATGTGGGCAAGAAATATGTCAGGAAGTACCCCTGCCCCATATTTTGATATAGGCAGGATGTATACAGGCAGAAATATATCAGGATGTATGCTTGCCCTTCATTGAACCTCAGGGGAAATGCTGTGATTTTTGGGTTCTCTCTCCTTAAGTCCCTATAAAACATGATTGGAGCCTATATGCTATGAAGCAAAATATGAACTGGTCCCAAGTCCATCTACCTGGCTACTGTTCAATTAGAGATTGTTTCAAATTTGACTTTAAACTGTACTAGTAAACTTATTCTTTACCAGTAGAATTAACAGTCTCTGCAGCAAGAGAGAAAGGTTACAAGACACCTAATTTTTCTTTACTCTAAATTCACCACTATATGGGTTATACTTGCCATATTTGACTGTCAGTTTGGGATAGAACTTGGATCCCAAGAATTACAATATCAACCACTTTTGCTTGAAGTTGCCTTTATGAAAAAAAAATATACAGATGTATGCTCTAATTCACAAGTTGGAAGCTTAGCTTGTTGATGTCTTGTCCCGAGGGAAATATTTCCTTTATTCCAATGTATATTTGTGATATTATCTGCAATATTAAGCCTATCATTGTTCCCTTTTCTCTTCAAACTGTGTACTTTATGTTATTCTATAATCCTCATATTCCCTTTTTCATTAATCTGTACAAAGATTTTAGCTAATGTTCTCAAAAAAGAGTCAATATATGGCTGTCTTAAAATTGTTTCTACCAAAGAAATTAATATATTATTTTTAAATTTTTCCTCAGAAATAAAATTTTAGTAGAAGAGTTAGTATGCAGTCATACTAATTACAAAAAGGTCTCAAGCACTATCTATAGGCCATTTGCTAGTATTGCTCCCTGATACCCTTTGAGCTGGTCCTGCAAAACCCACCCAGCTCACAGTAGTATTGTCCCACCTTCTCCTAAGCCTGACTGTCAAAGATGCTTACATCATCCAATAACTGTCTTGTCCAAAGTTGCAAAGTCTTTCACATTCCTATAAAAAGCAAAATGGTCAGATTCTTTAAGTAATAATCAACAAATAAGGTAACAGTTTTTATATTGACTTCTTTTCTACTCTGTGATGAAGCACAATGAATGAGGCAACTTGTAGAAGTAAGGTATTTTGGGGGCTTACTATTTGTGGTATGGGCCCCTGAATTCTTTCCCCAACTTTGCTTGATTGTGAAGGGGCTCATTTCGTCAGACACAGTAAAGTCAACAGAGCTTCTCTGAGTTCCTTGTTTTCATGGCTATAGCTTGCTAAAATGGCATTTTAGCAGACTTCTCTCTCTTTTAGAGCTTGCATTTTTTCTGCCTTGTCTTCCACAATGTTCCTTGGCACTTGAGAAAGGATGGCAAAAGAATACTCTTTCGATCTGAGCACTCATTCAACACTTATTCACAGCAATTGGGTTAGTCATGAGTTCTGTATTCACTGATGTTCCCTGTAAATCGATAGAGGATGAGAATAGTATTTGTCTATGGGCACTCTCAATTCTTTTAAACAGTAAGGCAACTTTAGGTTTCTTTCTTTGAATACAAATGAGTCTAACTTAACATAGCTAATTTGAGCTACATATACAATTAAAATGGAAAACGGTGCTTAATCAGACAAATTACCAATGCACTGATTGTATTTATCCTGTAAGTTAAATGATTAGTCCTACTTCTTTGTCTCCTCAACTTAGGGTAGTCCCTTGTCACTCTGAATTTTGCATTTATATTCTTTTCTCATATTTTCTTAACTGCTTATGTAATTTCCTAAACTTATATCTAAACTCCCAAGTGTTCTCCATTTCTAGTGTTCTTTATTTATTTCCTGTAAGAACTAAATATTGCTTATTTTTGCAATTGTGGACAAAAATGCACTGTTGTTATGAATGGTTAGTTAAATAAAATAACTCATGAAAACCAGCTAGAGAAAGCAAGAACATTGAAAAGAAAGACAATGACAATTTTATGTAGGTCCAAGACCGGACAACAATAGAATGAACTATCATATATGAAAAGTCTGCTGTGTGTCTTCTGTTTCATCTCCTATCTCATCTTTTTTCTGTATATCTTATTCTGTCTCATATTACTCTCTTTATAATGCTGAAGTCCTCAGAATAAACTACAACATGTGGATCAGTTACTCACAGAGAGCATAGACATGTATGATAGAACTTAGAAGCCAAAGTCTTACATTGTCTATCATGCAGTTTCAGTGGGTCCTGAATATACTCAGACATACCAGGTTCCTTTGCTTCAGTACACTCTTGAGGAAGGAATTGAAACATGGGTCAGAGTTCATGTTATATCTTATGACTGATCAGGAAAGAAGGTCTTGTGCATCTGTTGTGAAGATCTAGTTATTCATAAGTGTTGAAAGGGAGACTTAGTTTTTGTTTTGTTTTTCTTGGCTACTTCTGGTTTTTGACTAGCCTGATATAATAAGTCCAGGTACTCCAACAAAATCATATAAAGAATGTGACAATAGAGTCTTATTTAATTAATACTTCGTCTCCTTTTACTGTGCTAAAAATGGTAGAAACACATCATTATTGGTACATTATTCCATAGAGGGGAGTGAAGTCAATAGCTCGAGATCATACAGCAAATGGGTTATTATACAAGATGGTTTATACCATACTTTCTTAAAACTATAGATTATTTTCCTATTACTCCCTTGAGTTATATACTGAGTGAAATCATTACTCTGTGATAGGTACCTGTTTATATTAGGTTCTAATAACCATCAGTTTAATGGTACCCTGAAAGGAATTACCATATAATAAAAGCATCAGTGATACAAAAGCCAATAGAAATTAGCAAAAGTAGAAGAGCAAAAGTCCTGGTGATGTCTGACATGAACATGGAAATGATAATGTAAACCAGATCACACATGAGGGATAAGTTCTGATCCTACTGTCAGGGGTCCAACAAAAAGGCCAAACCACACAAACTGTCACCCACATTCAGAGGATCTAGTTCAGTCCATGCAGGTTCCCCAGATCTTAGTCCAGAATCCATGAGCTCTCACGGGCTCACACCAGTTATCTCTGCATGTTTCCCCATCATGATCTTGACCTCCATTTTTCTTTAATACCTCCTCACTCACTTTGACTGAACTCCAGGAGCTCATTCCAGTGTTTGGCTATGGGTCACTGTATCTGCTTCCATGAGTTACTGAATGAAGGCTCTATAATGACAATTAGGGTAGTCAGCATTCTGATTACAGGAGAAAGCCAGTTCAGCCACCCTCTCCACTATTGCTAGGAGTCTAAGCTGAGGTCAATCCCTGTGGGTTCCTGGATGTTTCCCTAGCTCCAGGTTCCTCAATATTCATGTGCTTAGCGTTTTCATTACAAGATAACAATGGGTTTATGGTAGTAGACTCCCTAGAGATGAACTTCTTCAATCAGTCATTCTTTTTTTGTGTGTGTGTGCAGTCAAGCTTCCACAAAACTCAGGATCTTACTAAGAAAACTCAGGAGAACATATTCCAATGTGAAATTATTCTGTATCTCATACCAATTTGTGAGAGAATACCATGTTTTGTGAACACCTACTGGTGTTTTTCATTATAATCCCTGTGATACTTTTGAACTTTCAAATTTTATCAGAGAACTCACAAGTGTATCTACTATATTAAAATGTATCATTAATTAGATTTGGAATTTGCTTCTGAACATCATTAACACTAGATATTTTGGGATAAGAGTACAGTATTGAGGTTTCATCCTTAATCCCTGCATTTTCTCCTTTTTGCAACTTTTTCTCTTTTAAAAGTAGTTTGAAAGGATGTCTGTAACTCCTTGTCTTGACCAGTATGTAATATCATTATTCTTAACAATTACTAAGTTTGCTTCCAATTTGTTCGCATTCCTTATACTGAAAATTGTATATTTATAGGTCAATGGAGCATGAAGAATGAATTTGATCAATGATGGGCTAAATTGTAATAGCAGGAACTATAGATTATATTAGTAATATGTTTTATGCTGAATCAGATCAGTAAGTTTTTATAGCTATAATAGGAAAAAGTCATATTGCTTAAGCTAACTGGACTAATATTAAGTTTACTGACATACATGGCTTGTACTTGTCTCTCTGCTGGCCCATGAATTTTTTGTCTCACGAGGACAAGGCTGCTTCATGTTACAAATATGAAGTTGTTATGCTGTGAAACAACAGATAAAGTGAATCTGCAATAAAAAAGTATCAGATAAACAGATATAAATAGCAATGAGATAAAAAATTAAAAATTCAGATTGTCAGCTGTATGTTAGGCATTTATAATACCCAATTGGGCATCATATCTAATATAACAATAACCTAATTCCCTTTTCAGTAACCATACAGATTTTTTTAAAGTTCAATGATTGAAAACATTTAAGCCATTAGATTAATTTTAATTGTGGGTTTTAACACATTTAGATGTAACATATAAACATTTATAAAACACCATTTGATGTTTTAATACATGTATATAATCTGTTATGGATATTTGCCTCTTATCAAATATAAATCTTGCATACATATTTATTCCATTAGTCCATTGCTTCTTCTATCTGATTTATTTAAGACAATTGTCCATATCTCATTTTGCTTCTGTTTGCTGTGCTTCTAGAATCTGCTTCAAAATCCTTTATTGCTGCATTGTTGACTCTGTGACCTCCTCTGCTACCTATTTTAAAGTTTCTAACCTAATGTGTAAGCCATAAATCCATTTTGAATTGATTTTTGTAATGACTTTTTAAAATAGAATATAGATGGAAAGTTTCCATTTTGTTACATGTGCTCATTAAAATTTTCCAGTACAATCCATCAAAAATAAAATAATTTTTTCATGGTGTATTCTTATCTCGGTGATAAAATATATTGGTTTTGTATTAATTTATTCCTGGCTACATGTATCATTGGTCCACAAGTCTCTTCTGTTGGAAGTAGAACACAAAGGTACTTGAAAGCCATGGTTTTTTCATAAATATAAATGCACAAAAAATATTTGTCTCAAGACTTTTAAAAGTTTAAAGAAGAAAATGCCTTTCTTTCAGACCTATAATCTTACAGAACTTTTATTGAGGGTGTTTTTCTGGCTAATTTATAGCTCTAAATCTTAATGATCTACTTATTTGTATCTATCTTGCTAAAGTGTTCTTTCCACATTGTGTCTTTGAATAATGCTTGACTATAAAATTTATCTTTGAATAATGCCTGAATTATAAAATTCTACATTACTAGAGATCAAACTTTTGAGTTACATTAATTTCCCCTTTAAACATTTTTTTCCAAAATTTTTCTTTTGTAATTCAATCTCAAATTGATTTGCATTTCTTCACACTTTAAATTTATTTGACTTTAAAATTGGCTGCATTTATTTTTGTAAATAGAAAAAATAAAGCAAATTGACATATTCAAAATTTTGTAGTTAATTTTCTTATGCATGAATGAAAATAAAGGCTGGGTATTTAGCTTAAGCACCACAAACAGTACAGTGTTAATTCTTATAACCTTCATGTTGAGCACTAGAGATGTAGACTTACTGATTCAGTGTGTGTACTCAATATATTCCACCAAGTACCTCTGCATTTCCTTAATTTTAGTCTACAGTACGTGTAGCAGTGAAATGATACTACACATAGCATATTTCATTAGACCTCACAAATATGTTGTTTCCAGGTTCTGGATATTACAAATAATGCTGATATTAATATAATTGAGCACATGTCCTTGTGGTGTGAATGAGATTCCTTTGGGTGTATTCTGAAAAATGGTTATTGCTGTGTCTTGTGATCGACTTGTTTGTAAATCTTCTAAGAAATTGCTATAAAGATTTCTAAAATGGTTGTACAAATTTGCACTTCCGCCAAGAAGGGAGAAGTGTTCCCCTTACCCCACATCTTTTCCAACATAAGTTGTCATCAGTGTTTTTGATATTGGCCATTCTGACAGGTGTAAGATGGAATCTCAGAGTTTTTTGTTTTTTTGTTTTTTTTTGAATGTCTCTGATGACTAAGGATGTTTAGGATTTCCTTAGGTGTCTTTCAGCCATTTGAGATTCATCTATTGAGAGTTCTCTGTTTAGATCTGTATATCTTTTTTATTGGATTATTTGTTTTTTGATGTCAAATTTCTTGAGTTCTTTATAAATTTTAGAGATTAGTCCTCTGTCTGATGTGAAATTAGTGAAGATATTTTCCCATACTGTAGGTTGCCATTTTGTCTTGTTGACTGTATCCTTTGATTTACAGAACCTTTTCAGTTTCAGGAGGTAACTTATTAATTGTTGCTCTCAGCATCACACAAAAATCTGTTAATATAATCTACCATATAAACAAACTGAAAAAAAAGATCATCTCATTAGATGCTAAAAATCCTTTGACAAAATTCAGCGCCCATTCAAGATAAAAGTCTTAGAACAAGAATACAAGGAATATACCTAAACATAATATGAGCAATATACAGCAAGCCAACATCCAACAAGAAACTAAATGAAGAGAAACTCAAAATAATCCCACTGAAATCAGAAAAAAGACAAGATTGTCCACCCTCTCCATATCTATTCAATACAACACTTGCAGTTCTAGCGAGAACATTAACACAACAAAAGGAGATAAAGTGGATACAAATCAGAAAAAAAGTAAAACTCTCATAATTTGTGGAAAATAATATAGTATGTGTAAGTGACCCAAAAATTCTACCAGAGAACTTCTACAACTCATAAACACCTTCAGTAATATAGCAAGATATAAGATTAACAACAAAAAAAATTAGCACCCTACCTCATACAAGTGATAAATAAGTTGAGAAAGGAATCAGAGAAACATCACCCTTCACAATAGCCACAAATAACATAAAATACTTCTAACCAAACAAGTGAAAGACCTGTATGGCAAAAAAATTTAAGTCTGTGAAGAAGAAAATTGAAAAAGATACCAGAAAATGGAAACATCGCCCATGCTCTTGGGTACATAGAATAAACATAGTAAAAATGAAAATCTTATCAAAAGTAATATACATAGTCAATGTAATTCCCATTAAAACCCCAGCAAAATTCCTCATATACATCTAAAGAAAATACTCAACTTCCTATAGAAAAACAAAAACCCAGGATAGCCAAAACAATCCTGTACAATAAAGGAACTTCTAGAGGCATCTCTGACTTCAAACTTTGCTAAAGAATTACAATACAATGAAACAGACTAAGATTGACATAAAAAAGATACAGGAGGACCAAATGAATCAAATCAAATAGAAGACACAGATAACAATCCACACACTTATGAATACCTGATTTTTTACAAAGAAGCAAAATATAAAATGGAAAAAAATATTCAACAAATGGTGCTAACATAACTGGATATCAACATGTAGAACAATGCAAATATACTTATATATATCACAATTCACAAAACTTAAGTCCAAATGTATCAAAGATCTCAACATGAAACTCAGCACACAAAATCTCATAGAAGAGAAAGTGGAAAGTACACTTAACACATGAACATTATTTTTCTGGAAGTATATGTCTTTGCTTTTTCTCCCTTTCTTACTTTTTATTTTTCCCCAAGTTCTTGACTTTACCCCCAGTGTGGACTTTTGTTTTAATAAAAGACTTTATATATGTGTGAGTATGTGTGTGTTCATTAGAATTTACTTTTTTATTGCTTCAAAGACAGATCATGATAAAAAAAAAAACAAGTTTGGGAGGAAATAATTTGTTGAGGGAGCTGTGGGCTGCATTCTTGCCACCCAGCTCCTGGCTGCCTGGCTAGCTTATGCCCTGAAATAATAACACACAAACTGTATTCTTTTAAACACTGCCTGGCCCATTATATCTAGCCTCTTCTAGGCTAATTCTTACGTATTAATTTAGCCCATTTCTAATAATCTGTGTAGCACTACTAGGTGTGCTTACTGGGAAAGATTCAGCTTGTCTGACCTGGAGGCTGGCTGCATCGCGTCTGGCTCTGAGAGGAGCTGCCCTGCATCTGAGCTCACTTCCTCTTCCTCTCAGCATTCTGTTCTGTTTACTCTACTCACCTAAAGGCTGCCCAATCAAATGGGCCAAGGCAGTTTCTTTATTAGCCAATGACCTTCCTCCATCAATAATTTACTTATTTTATACCTCAGCATTGCTGTTAATCTTCAAAGGAAATCAGGACAGAAACTCAAAAGGAGCAGGGACTTGGAGGCATGAGCTAATAGAGAGAATACAGAGGTGTGCTTCTTAGTGGCTTGTTTGTTGAGGCCTACTCAGCCTGATTGGTTATAGAACCCAGGACCACAAGATTAGGGATGACACCATCAACATTGGAAGAATTTTCCACATCAAGTTTCCCTACTTTAAGATAACTCTATCTTGTGTCAAGCTGACATTATTAATTCTAGCAAGTACCACTGGCATACTGTCCATACACTAACATAACACTATTAAGCCACAACCACTCGTCTTTTACTCTGTCCCCAGGAGTTCACGTTAAAATCATAAATAACTTTAAATACCCCACCCAGTCATTACAAATTCAAACACATTAAAATGAAGTCCCTTTAAAATAGTCAATCTATTCCAAAAAAATAATCTCTCAAATGTGAACTCCAATTAAATAGATGGATAGAGAAAGAAATAATCTCTGACTTCATGTAGGAAGAACCAGAATACCGTCAAAACTAAGTCAAAGCAAAACCAAATGTCAAAAATATAAATAACTCAGTTCCCAATATATGGATTACTCACTCAACATCTTCTGAGTTCCTCCAAGGGACTTGAGTTACTTCTCCAGACCTGCCCCCTATGCAACCACACAATTTGTCTTTGTGGCTCTGGAGGGCACAACTACACTGCTCTGTTGTTCTTGGATCTCCAAATTATTGGGATTTTCTACTGTAACTGTGCTGCAGTTTCACTAAAAACCTCTCATAGGTTCTTTTCTATTTCAATGCTCTACTTCTTTTCATAACCCCATCATGCCTGGGCCTTTACCTTCACAAGTGGTTTCTTTTGGACTCTCACAGTCAAGTCTCACCTGCTCTCTCTACCATACCTTTATGCCTTTAAAACTAGTACCACCTGGGTTACTCTGATCTACTGAGTTCAGATGCAAGTTCTAGCTACAAAGTCAGCCACTTCTGCAACACAGCTTGTATTTGCTGACCTTGAGGAAACGCTTCCCAGAAGACCTCACATCAGTGATTCTGCTTTCCTTTTATAACTTTGTTTTTATTTATTCTTTGTGTCTTTCACAAGCATATTCACTTCCAGTCTCTGTGTATCTACCCTCTTCCCTTGCAGCCCCACTATCAACAAGAGAGAGAAAAGAAGCAGAAAAGAAAGGAAGGGGGAACTCATTATGGAAGGTGTTTGTGATACAGTGAGTCATGTAGTAAACTCTTTTGTTTATATACCATTCCTTGCAAGTGTTCATTGGAAAGAGTCATTGGTCTCAATCACTAGAAATCATGTGTCTGAATACACAGGGGAGAGAGAGATGGGGGAAACTCTCTCTCCCCATCAATACCTGATGTAGGAAGGAGAGCTGGCTCTGAGTTTAAAAGGATGGAATAGCTTCCCCTGCATTTCACCAGCTGGAGCACTCAGAGAAAAGGCCCTGTTCATTATGTGGGAACCACAATAGAACCAACTCTATTGTCAGAGGTATAAGCAAACTAGCCCATATAATAAGAGCATGGAAGAGTTATCCCCATTACTCACCTGTTATATGGCCACATGGGTAGCAGTGGGATGACCCCTCCAGCCCATCAGTGCCTGAGGCATGTGAGAAAGCTGGTCCTGAGGTCATAAGAGTGGGAGAGCTAGCCCTGCTTCTCCTCTGCACCAATACATTCCATTCTAATCCATTATAACCTTGTATTTTCTCAGTGAATTTAGAAATCCTCATTAAGTATTTATACCACCACCAGGTAAACGTTTATTGGTCAATTTGAAATAATTTATATTTCTTGCAATAGTAGGTTGTTCTTTACATTTCTTTCATAAAATCTTTACTATATATCACCTCACATTGTAGTTTTATTGGCTATATGACTGCTGCAATTGTGACTGATGTTTTTCTGTTGGTGGTTGTAACTTTTTAATGGGGGATTATAATATAATTACATAAATTTCTCTATTCCCTTTCCTAACTCCAAATCATCCCATATTCACTTCCTCACTCTTCTTCACATACAGTAACTCTTTTTTTATTAATTGTTCTCTCTTACCTATATGTGTATGTATGTATGTATGTATGTATGTATGTATGTATGTATATATATATATATATTCCTTATATAAACATTTCAATCTGTATAATATTATTTCTATGAATGTTTTCTGAGCTGATCTTTAGCCACTGGACAAAAATATTGGTGTGTTCTTTCCTGGGAAAGGCCACCTCTTTGGTGTGCTGATATCAATACCTCATTATGTAGGGTTGAAGCTTCTGGCCTTTTCCTTAAGTACTTTGGCATGTTCATTGTTGTCTGTGTTCAGATCATGTTTGAGTAGCGATATTTGTAAAACTTTATATATGTAGTTTCTGCTATTTCAAGGAAACACAATTTTACAGAAAACTCTAATCCTCTTGTTTTCATAGTCTTTCTACCTTCTAATTCACAATGTTTCCTGACCCTTAGGTGCAGGAATGTTTTTTAGATGTATTCACTGGGACTGGATTCCACAACTCTGTTTTTTTTTTTTTTTTTTTTTTTTTGTGGTGTTATCTTTTGCAAAGACAAATAACTTAATAAAGGGTAAAGGGCACACTTGTCTGTGGATATAAAAACAAATGTTTATAGATTGCTTATAAGGATTGTCCAGGTTTATAGGTTAGTGACCTAGATCTCCTCCAATGATCATGATTTCACCAGCACTGAAGAGTTAAGATGAGTTCCTAGCACCGTGTTTTCTATTTGTTGATTATTAAGTCCAATCAGACTTAATAATCAGAGAAATGTTGTTTACAACAAAGGTCCGCATAATAATACAGCACTATTATAGTTATGATGTCTTGCTTATTGTTGATATGATTCACACAACTCCTAACTCCGTAGCAATGTTAGTTTCTTTTCTGTACTGGAAATATGCATACCCTTTCTTATATCATAAAATCTAGTCCTAAAGTGGGGGGCATTCATGTCAATTCCAGGTTTGATGTCTGTGGTCCTGTTTTTGAAGTAAATGGTGCCTTCAAGAACAGTGTCCTTAACTTCTAGAGAGCAACCAAAAGTAACAACGAAAAGCTGTATTTGGGGGAGTTTCTTGGACAGCCCTGACCAACACCACAAACTAGGGCTTCCCATGTCTGGTATTGGGATTTTGGTTTACATGATTTGGCTATTGGAGGGAGCACTGTGCTTAGGATCCTGCCCTGATATACTGCTGATGTTCCAGGGCATGGTCCTATACTCATGCACATGCTGGGAACACTAAGTAGATATGGTGGTTTTAGAAAATATTGCATAATAATGAGTGAGGAATGTAACATGAGCAGGGTCAGGCCTGCTTGTTTGTTTGTGTTTTCTGTCCTCTCACCAGGTCCCCCACAACTGTTTTGTCCTGCCCGGTACCCCACAACTATTTAGCCCCAAAGAAAATCACACATACGTCTCCATAAATTATAAGCTGATTGGCCCATTAGCTCTAGCCTCTCACTGGCTCTCACATCTTGATTAACCCATTTTCCTGATCTATGTTAGCCATGTGACTCAGTACCTTTTTTCAGTGGGGTAGATCACATCCTACTGCTTTTGTGGTCTGGGCAGGAGTGAGAGGAATCAACTTCCTCCTTCCCAGTATTCGCCTGTTGTCATTACATCATTTCTACTTCCTGTCTGGTTTTCCTGCCTATACTTCCTGCCTGGCCAATCAGCGTTTATTTATAACATGATTGACAGAATACAGACAATTCACCCGTACCAGAGGAAAAATGGTAAAACACTAGGTTAGGAAGTGGAGGATCGGAAAGAGTGAGTTTAATCCAAACCTAATGGTATACAAAATTCTGAAAAGGTAAAAAAAAAAAAACAAAAACAAAAATCAAAAAACAAATTGATCACCCTTTATGTAGAGTCTTTCACTACAATAATTTGAAAAATACATGTATAAAATAATGGCCTGTCTCATGTAGCAATTTTCTCTATGTTTAATTAAAATAATAAAATTGTGCTAAGAAGTATATTGTTTCCCTTTCAACAGTTTTCCACATGGATTTTTCTTCTTCACTGTGTAGTATGTGCTCAAAGAATGCACACTAAGTTTAATAGCATAGTATTAAATTAAATTAAAACCATGAATGGGAAGAAAAAAATAAGCAATATGTCACCAAGCTAAGAGACTTGAAACTTTAGTTAACAGATTTTATTGTCTGGGACAATGTCTTTCAATAACAATATGGAAAGATAATAGAAAAAATAAATTTATAAAATGTAAATTCCACTTATTTTTCTTCTTGTTCCAAATAAAAATTGTTTTAATTTTCTTACTACTTATTTTAGACTTAATTGCTCTAAATTTCATGTAAAATTTTAATGTTTCGAGGCTGGAGAGATGGCTCAGAGGTTAAGAGCATTGTCTGCTCTTCCAAAGGTCCTGAGTTCAATTCCCAGCAACCACCTGGTGGCTCACAACCATCTGTAATGGGGTCTGGTGCCCTCTTCTGGCCTGCAGGCATATACACAGACCGAATATTGTATACATAATAAATAAATAAATAAATATTTAAAAAAAATTCAATTTTTCAAAGGTACTAGAGAAAAAAATTTAAAGCAGAAAACTATTATTTTAACATATCAATAGTAAATATTTTTTTTTTTTTTTTTTTTTTTTTTTTGGTTTTTCGAGGCAGTGTTTCTCTGTGGCTTTGGAGCCTGTCCTGGAACTAGCTCTGTAGACCAGGCTGGTCTCGAACTCACAAAGATCCGCCTGCCTCTGCCTCCCGAGTGCTGGGATTAAAGGCGTGCGCCACCACCGCCCGGCAATAGTAAATATTTTTAAAAGATGGAATTTGTTTGTAGTTCTTCCTGATTTCTGTTATAAAGATAAAGGAAAGAATGTTTTCCCTTTCACTTTGTATAAAAAAATATTGTAGCCATTTCCTCTGATAAAATTGCACCCAGAAGTCATAACTGAGGATCTGAGTCCTTTCTTTCCCATTAGATGTCCAGATAACCTAAGTTGCTGAGAGTGGGAAGAATAAAAGCTGATATAGAATTTGAAAAGAAATTTGAATTTGTTCCAAAGCTACATTTTGCTGTTGGAGTGTTTTATGTTGTGAGGGTTTCTGTCCTGCCCTGTTCCTGCAATTGTTAAGTCTCAAAGAGAACACACAGACGTCTACATTAATTATAAACTGATTAACCCAGTAGTTCAGGCTTCTTATTAACTCTTATAAATTATATTAACCCATTATTGTTGTCTTTGTTAGCCACGTGGCTCGGTACCATATTTAGTGAGGCAGTCACATCTTGCTTCTTCTGTGGCAGGGTGACAACTGCAGAATGAGCTTTCTTCTTCCCAGAATTCTCCTGTTCTCATTGTCCCGCTTCTACTTCCTGACTGATTGCCCTGCCTATACTTCCTACCTGGCTACTGGCCCATCAGCATTTATTTAAAATATAATTGGAAGGATACAGAACATTGTCCCATAGCAGTCTTAGTTGGTAACAATTTTAAATTCTACCTTGTTCATATCTTTCACTGTAATTATACAGAAGGTTTTAGACTTTTATATAAGACACTACCAATTTTTAGGTTTTTCATATTTAACTAGAACCATTGCATTCAACTTTACATTAGAGTTTCAAATGAGAATTATCTCAAAGAATAATTGTGAAGAATATAGGTTTGTATTTCTTTTAGAGACAAGTAAAAATTTTGAGGTTCTACTGGGTTGATAATAAATATTTTTACATTAAATTATGAAGAACCAAAAAAACATGTTGACAAGGTGGTGATTCCTATGCTCTCAACACAAAAGAATATCTGTAAAATATATTTATTTCTTAGTGAAACATTTTTTCCATATTTTATTTATTCAGTCCATTTGTATGAAGAATACTGCAGAACATAGAGTTTCAAAAATGTATCTATATGAATATCCAAGATGAATTATTTTAATTAAAATTATTTTCATTCACAGCAATTAAAACAAAATTAAGTTAGGAAATATTATGAGAAAAGAGCATGTTGCTGTATAGGGGAAATAAGCAGAAGATACAATGTATATTCACATGAAAATAGCTTCAGCATGTATCTCAGAATAATGAAATAAAATAAAAATGCCAAAAAAATAAATAAATAAAATTATTTTCAGTCACTTGTAAAATTTTCATACTGTAGTTATTACTAATGAATAAATTTATTTTTAAATTTTTATTGCTTTCTGTTAAAATGACAAAAGTCATTTTAACTTTCTAGTTAAAATATCTAGTGTGAAATATCTTTATTTCCTATATATAAAAAATGACAAAAAGTCATTTTAACTTTCTAGTTAAAATATCTAGTGTGAAATATCCTTATTTCCTATATATAATATGTATACATAGATATCTGAAAACCTTTATATATATGAAAATATTGAATCATTATACGTAGTACACTTAAACATGTACTTGTTTTTTCATGTATTATTCTTTTTCTGAGATTATAATTGCATTGCTTCCCTCTTCCCTTTCCTATTTTTAAGACCCAAATAACTTTCCTTGATATCTTTTAAATTCATGTCCTCTTTTTTTTCATTTTTATTGTCATATACATATAAGTATTTTCATATATATGTATGTGTGTATGTGTATACACACATATTTTTTTCAGAAATACATTGATGATATCTACTGCAGCCTGAAAAATATTATTATTTTACTCTACAAACTCTGAACTATATTTTAAGGTAATAGTTCTGTTTTATTTTATTTTATTTCACTTTGAATGCCCCAAAAAGGATTTCACACTGCTTTTTAAATAAGAATCAATTCAATTCACTGAATCATGCAATATTTAAGTAACTGTGTCTAAGCTCTATGTGACATATAACAAGGATAATATAATGAGTATAGCTTCCTGAAAGATGGATACAAAATGAATTAATAAAATTTCTTAATAAAAAAGCCATTCAGTGTGAATTGTTTATGCTTAAACATTGAAAAAGAGGTATAGAGCCAATCTTTGTTTTCTTTTACAGTGCATTATTTTGCAACTCCTCATATAAGGACATGTGTGAATTCTCTGTGGCATTTGTCATACACTACATTCTAGTTGTGATGTATAAATATCCTGGTGAGCAGAGCCTTTTGGCAGCAAAGAAATATCTGCTTGCCAGCAGCGAATGCCTCCTGAGCATTTGGCCCCCTCCTGATTTCTGCCATTCAGTCAGTTTCCAATTGCTGGGCAATAATCTAGCACAGTACAAGATCAAAACAAATATGTCCTTAAGTTAATATTTTTCAATTTTTCTACCCAGCGGGTAAACAAACATTTGTCAATTTCCTCCCAGTGTGAATACTTCCAATTTCAAGGAACTGATTATAAGGATTTCTAGAACTCTTCTAGACAGGGAAGGGACAGGTCTAGGTTACACAAAGGTTATGAGTTAGCTGAAACCACTTTGAGAAAGCCCATGGATCAAAGAGATCAGGACTGCTGGTGTTGTGCACACACCCTGATGTTCTGTAAAGCCCCAGCTGTGCTGTTGCCTACGTCATGACATTAGAATTTAAAGCAACACTGGTATACCCTAGATATCTCAGTCAATGCTTACATCCTTTTTCCTTAAATAGTATTAGAATATATAGCATAGGAGACCTAGAAATAATGTTACTACTCCTAAATTTACAGGCATACTTATATCTTATGGGAAGGTTTTTTACTTGCACTTTATATGTATAGAAATTTTAAAAATATGTAAAATGTTTCATTTACTGGTATGTATTGCAGTCAATATTTTTATCTATTATTTAAGACATTGAGATTCTTATTGCCTTATGGGTTCAACATCCTAGCATATAATATTTTCATAGGTAGAATATTTAGATATTATGTTAAATTATGTATTTAAATATATTGTCATAAATATATAATATCTTAAAGTATTTGTAAGTATTTAGTTTCTTTGACAATCACAAAGAATCAGTTACCTGGTATACCTTACATGTTTTTACATGAACATAGAATATAAGAATTTTTCTTGTGAGCATCAATACTTTCCTGCCAGATATTTGGCTACATATGACTTTGTATATTTATAGCACACTTTATATAATTCCAGCACACACTTGCCAGGACACCCCTAGACAAATGTCAGTCAATCAGGAGTCCAGAACCTTAGAAATCCCTCACCCCCACCTTACAAGCTTGAAAACCCACCTCTAACTGAGCTCGGGGCTCTCCGATTATTCCAAAACATTGGACATACAGAGAGACTGAGTTTGCAAGCTTGTATAACGTAAAGGCTCTTTGCTCTTATATATGGGATTCGGTCTCCTTGATTTTGGGGGGACTTTTCAAATCTGGGCATAACAATAACTGAATATATAATTCCTTAAAAATATTCAGAATGAAAATAAATTTCCTTTGATAGTTTTCTTCCCACACATTCCAGACATAAACACTGTAACTGAGGCAATATTGTTATTTATATTTTCTGTCTTTGCCTACAACCAGCTTTATAATGTAGCCATATGCATTACTGATGCCAATCTAGAAATGATGTGGATGTTTCTCTATGGAAACAAGTAGTCATGAGTGAGGTACTTAGCGAACACCTTTAAGATACAGTTTTCTTCAAGATTGTACTCTTTTTTTCAAATTTCTCTCTTCACACATTATCAGATAATCTTGAGGATCATCTCATGCTCCATTCTTCTTCCTAAAAATACACCCATTCTTCTTCAGTGCTTAGTTTCTGTTGAAATACAAATAAAACCTACACAAACTTCTATTTTTTCTATGATCAAATATAGCATATAGTTACCTTGCTTTCATCGTTTTATTTTATTTTATTTTATTTGCTGAACAGTGTGAGAGTATTGTAAACACTGATAATTTACATTCTAAAATATTTTAACATTTACTCTCTATGGACAATAACATGCTTTTTATATGGTAATGGTGCCTGTTATATGCTGAAAATTTAATATTAATCTAATATTTAAATTTAACATAAATATATAGTCATACTCCTTTATTGTTACTTCCTAAATTTTAATGTTAACACTAAATAATAAAACTAGAATGAAAACAAACATCACAAGAAGGCGAAAAATAAACTGTTGATACTTATCTTCATGACTCACTTACTAATTATTCAAATTGAGCCTTTCCCCCTTTCATTTGATTGCTGTTTTCTTGCTATATTGACAAATAAGTACATTCACAAATTTCACATACCAGGTTCCTACGAAAAGTAAATAATTTTAGTATTCACTTCTTATAATTTAGTCTGAAAGAAAGACTATTTTAAAAAAGATTGGCTTAATAATGATTTCAACCACTATAAATAAGTTCCATGATATGAACCTTCTTTTACGAGATGTTGTAGCTAACATATTCGTAAATAATTGTCTAGCATAGTGGCAGGCGCAAATGATTTTCTCAGTTTCATGATGTCATTACTCCAGAAGATGGATGGGTGTCTAGTCGCAAGTATGATTTCCTTCCTGGGAAGTACATTCAGATAGGTAGCCGTTACCAGCAACTGGCGAGTGCCACTAATTACACCTTTGCGAGTATCTACAATATTATCTCATAAAACCACAACTGGAAACAGTGAATAGATTGACAAATAATGGGAATCCTACACCAATAGATGCATCTACATCATCACTTTCTGCACTTATGACTCGGGAACACTGCAGAAGAGGAGCTGCAGATATTGTTAGAATCACAATATCAGGGAGACTTATGTGCTTTGCGATAACCTTCCGTACACTGTGAATATAGTTTGCTCTCATTGGTTGATAATAAAAGATGTTCGGGCTTATAGCTCAACAGAATATATCTAGGCAAGAAAGTCAAACTGAATACAGGGAGCAAGAAGGGGGAGTGGAGAGATACATGAGCCAGTTGTCCAAGAAATTAGATGTCAGCAGACTGGCAAAAGACACGACCACATGGCAAAATGTAGATTAATAGAAATAGGTTAATATAAATGTAAGAGTTAGTTGTAATAAACCTGAACTATAGATCAAACAGTCTGGAATTAATATGAAGCCTCTGAATGATTATAAATAAGCAGATGTGGGACAGCACAGGACAGAGAAACTTCTGTCTGCACTGATGTGAAATGGTCTCCCTATAAATGGTTGCATGAGCAAGACTGAAACAATGGGAATATGAACTATGAATAACTAATGACAAGGTTGGAGAGGAACAATTTGCCTCTTACAGGGATGAGGTACCTAACTGATTTCCTAATATTAACTGGTCATTCCTAAAATCATATACATGCAACAACAATGGACTCAGCAGGTTTCATTTATAATTATTGCATACATACATGTATTTATATTAGAACTTCACATACACACATACACAAACATATATCAATACTATTCAAAGAAAAAGAAAAGGGACTGTAAATTTTAAGATGATTGGCAGGAGAAGAGTCAAAAGCAAAGTATCTAATAGTGTTGAGTGAAAAAAATAGAACAAAAATGATGCAATTCTATTTTAGTTAAAATGTACTTAAAATGTATTTAAAATTCTACAATTACTAAAAACTACATTATAAAAACAATTCAAAAATGTGCTACCAAGTTTCATCTATGTTTATTCTCGTTTTATATATATTCATAAACATCAGTTTATGTCTCTGTCAATGCCCACTACTCCTTTTTTTATTTTAAAAAGCTTTATATAATAACTTGTATAAGAAATATTGAACTTTTCTCTTCCCTGAACTCTACTCCTTTATGATGTTCATTGTGCTTAGTTCTTTCTATATTCTATATGTTAATGCTTATCAGATTTAGAGTTTGTAAAGACTTTCCCATTCTGTAGTTTGCCTTTTTGATTGAATAATCATGTTCTTTGCTATTCAGAAGGTGTTTTTTTAATTTTTTTTTATTTTTATTGCGATCTACATTTTGCTCTGCTCCCCTCCTTACCTTTCCCTTCCCCTTCAACCTTCTCCCAAGGTCCCTATGCTCCCAATTTATTCAGGAGATTTTGTCTTTTTCTACTTGCCATGTAGATTAGATCTATGTATTTCTCTCTTTGTTGTCTAGGTTCTCTGGGATTGTGATTTGTTGGCTGGTATTCTTTGCTTTATGTTTAACTTATGAGTAAGTACATGTGATAGTTGTATTTCTGTATATGGGTTGCCTCATGAAAAATGATGTTTTCTAGCTCCATCCATTTGCCTGAAAATTTGAAGATGTTATTTTTTTCTGCTGTGTAGTATTCCTTTGAGTAAATGTACCACATTTTCCTTATCCTTTCTTTTGTCAAAGGGCATTTAGGTTGTTTGCAGGTACTGGCTATGGCAAACAATGCTGCTATAAAAATAGTTGAGCACATGTCTTTGTGGCATGATTAGGCATCTGTTGGATGTATACCCAAAAGTGGTATTACTGGGTCTTGAGGAATAGAACTGAGTTTTCTACAGGGTTATAGATATAGACCTATTTTAATCCTTTAAATGCAAATATCCAGTTTGAACAGTACATTCAGTTGAAAATCTTTCTTTTCTCCAGTGTGCATTTTTGGCTTCAATGTCAAAAATCATAATTATGTCTAGGTCTTCCAATTGATGCTGTTGATCATTGTGTATGTTTTTATGGAAATACCATCTTCTGTTTAGTATCATAACTCTACAATATAAATTTAAATCTGGGATAATGATGCCTTCTATATTTTATTATTTTGGATTGATTTAGATATTCTGATTTTCTTATTGCTGCTGCCGCTTATGCTTGTGTATTTCCTAATAAAATTGAATCTATTTTTTTCAATCTTTTGAAGAATTGTTTTGGAATTTCTATTGATATTGAATATAATAGATAGATATATAGCTATTGTAGGATGGTTATTTCAACCTGGAAATATGTAGATTCATGAGGATTTAAGATTTTTGCATCTTCTGGAATCTCCTTCAATTTCTTTCTGCAATATCTTAATATTTGTATGTTATAAGTCTTTGAATTGTTTGGTATGCTTTATTCCAAGATTCGATTTACTCTTTACTTTGATTTCTGACTTATTTCCCTGGAGGGTTATTATTTATATGTAAGAAAGCTAATGGTTTTGTGTTGTTGCTGTATCCTGCTACATTGCTTCATGCTTTTAAGACTATCAATTTTTCTCTTTCTTAAAAAGTATTGAATATTTTTTGTTCATAGTTTGTTTAACATTAAAGCTTTTCTTGAAAAAAAATTTAGTATTGCTGTCTCTCATTCATTTTCCAAATCCAAGATTTTGTTTTCTCCTGAGGTTTCCATTTCAATTAAACTCCCTTAATTAAAAGCTATGTGTCAGTTCTCCTTTGTAAGCCATAATTACCCATTGTATATAGATTTTGCAAATGAAATATCTGACAGAAATCTAATAAATAGCAAAAGATTGTAGAGAACAGAAAGATAAACACTTTATTTGCCCAGAATATTAAGGAAAATAGGTCAACATTACATTTTATATAGCTCTCACGGGTGATTAGATTTGACATTCAGATTTACTCTGTGATAAAAAAAAATGTCAACTGGTGGTATACTCACTCTATGAAAACAAAACAATTAAACATATATGTTCAGAGACTGGTGATATTCTGTCAACTAAAACATCAGTAGTTTTTCAGATATTGAAATAAAATTCCTGTTGATATTTAGAATAACATCATGGAACAAAAGCCAGAGTCTACATAAAAAGGACCCTTTAAATATATTTCTTTTGCTAATTCTGCTAAGTTTTATCAAGGGATCTAAAGTAAACAAATACCTAAATATTCTAAATATTTATTGATTCTGAGTATCTCAGCATCTGTAAGTCCTGTGGTATAATGATGTAAGAAAGTTGAGTGGTTCCTGTGCAAATTCAGAAAGACAGAATGACAAATGATAGATAGATGAATGATAGATAGATCCATCTATAGATACATATGGTTGGTGAATGGATGATAGATAAATAGACAGATGATAGATGGATAGATAGAGAGAGGCTCCTGCACATAAGCAAATATAAACATTATCTTCTATTGAATTATAATAGTTCTTACTTTTTGAGAGTTAGCTATATGTATTAGGATTCTGTCATAAAAAAGAATGAAAAAAGCAGGATCCATGGGAATCATTTTTCAAACGCACAAGTGATCAGAGTCATTGTAAATCTTTTTACATATTTTAGCTAATTCCTAAGTTACTTATAAAAACTCAAAGGAATTCTAGACAAAATTATTAAATTACAAGAGACAGAATTGGAAGTAAATAAATGAAATTGATTCAAACTTAAAGATTTATACAGAAATGTATTAAATATTGAAATGAGGAGACAATTTATAGAATTTGAATAAATAATACTACAGAGTTTATATTTTTCCAGAGATGAACTCCAAATACTCAATAGAAAAAGCAAAGTAGTAGGAGATTGTTCATTCAGTTCCTGGCCTCCCAGACCTGCATAATCACAGAGAAACCCTATTAATTATAATACTGTTTGACCAATGACTCTAGCATGTTCCTAGGTAGCTCCTACATCTTAATTCCACACATTTTCCCAGTCTGTGTATCACCATGAGGTTGTAGACTACTGGTAAGGTTCTTACGGTTCCAGCATGTCCTTCTTCTTCAACAACTACATAGTGTTTCCTTGACTACACCTATTTTCTCTATATATCTCTGTTCAGGTTCCCCACCACGCTTTATTAGGCCTGGCCATATACCAAAACACCTTCTTTATTAACCAATGGTAATAAAACAAATTCATAGCATACAGAGGGAAATCCCACATCAAAGAAAAATATTTTGCAAAAAGTAATATAATTTTTAATCAGAAAGATTTTAGGGTGGATATGTTCTAAATTGTTCCCAATAAATGCATGTTTGAAAACTCATATTAAAGTAAATGTTATTTAATTCTAGCTTTATCCAGAGGAGGATTTTAATAACAACAATATATTTTTAATATATTTTTATTTATTTTTGAGAACTGATGTGAGATGTCCTGTAAATATGTTGCTTTTATCGGTTGAATAAAACTCTTTCAACAAAAGATTTAGCTGAGAAAAGTCAGGTGGGAAATCTGAATAGAAATATATAGAGAAAGTAGGTAGTGTCAGAGCAATGCCATGTAGCCAGTTAAGAAACAAGAGGTAACAAACCACAAACTTTGTGGTAAAGCATAAAATAATAGAAGTGAGTTAATTTAATATGTAAGAGTTAGTTAATAAGAAGCCCGAGCTAATAGGTCAAACAGTGCTGTAATTAATATCATTTCTGTGTGATTACTCATGACTGGGCAGCTGGGAAACAAAAGAGCAATCTCTGCCTACAAAAAGCATGCCAATATGGATCAACTACATCCACATAAAAACTAGGAGAACCTGGGAAGGAATTCTAGACACAAAAGAGCAGACTAAAGCACAACTTCTTGGTTGCTGCATTTTTTCAGATAGACTGTGTTTTCTGGTGACACACAAAGGCACAGTTCCTCTTAAGAGAAGGTTTCCTTACTCAGTATTAGCAGCAAAAACTGAACAGCTTCTTTAATAGTCAGACTCCTGGTTCATGCTGGTAGCCTGAAACTCTGTCTCTTTCATGAGGTCCTACACTTAAATGGGGTTTGTGAAGAGGATGTTGCATCCCTGGAGCTAGCATGGCTTGCAGAGTTGATGGGGAAAGTACCTCTGCCATGTTAGTCTGGGTGGGGCCGAAAGGCAAAGAAGCCTTAGTCATAGTTATGCTGCTTAGCATTTTAAGAAGTGTTCCTGGTCAAAAAATGATTACAGATATGTTGCAAGGGAGAGGCCTGCTTGTTTATCCCAGCTGCCCAGCTAGCTTACACCCGAAATAACCACACAGAAATTGTATTCATTTTTAAAACACTACTGCTTGGCCCATTAGCTCTAGTTTCTTAATTGCTAATTCTTACATATTAATTTAACCCATTTCTATTAATCTGTATATAGCCACATGGCAGTGACTTACTGGAGATTTAACCAGTGTCCATCTCAGATGGAGGATCCATGGCTTCTCTGACTCTGCCCTTCTTCCTCCCAGCATTCAGTTCTATTTTCCCCACCTACCAAAGCTCTGCCCTATCAAGTCCAAAGCAGTTTCGTCATTCATTAACCAATACAAACAACACATAGAAAGAAGGATCTCCTACACCAACTTGTGGTGGAGTACCCAGCATTCAATGCTGGTGGAAGTTCCACAAAAAAGTCCAAATAAGTCTTTGGGTGTTGCTGCAACCCAGCAGTTTTATGATTCCATAACATTGGATGATGATCAGGGATGGAGTGGGGGCCAGACTTGGACTAGGAGGCAAACTGTGTGTTTCATATGGCAGAGCAATACAAATGGATTTGTCTGGCACTATAGAGTCCAGAGTATTATAAGTTGGTATGAGCCAAAAAGTACTAAACTTTTATAGTATTGAAATTTGATTTTGTCTTTAATTGATTGACTGTGAAATAGTTATTATACTTAAAACAAAAATATTTATGTTGCTCTTTCTTTGTTCTTAAATTTTACTGGAGTCTATAGAAGAGAGATTTAAACGTTTCCCCCTGTGATTATAATTAAAATGCGTCTCCCTTTACTTCTCCCCTGTTAAAATTGCCAACTTCCCATGTTCCTTCAAATTAATAACCTCTATTTTAACTATTGATCATTTCATACATATACATATCTATATCTATATGCCTAAATGCCAAATATACCTGCCTAGTCCAAATAATATTTACTGACCATCTGGTACAGAACAACCAATTCCTCTGCTCTTTCTTAGGCACCAAGCTTTCCTCAGTTGACTATTATTCTTATGTAATTTGAGAAATCACAAGTTTTTAGCATGTTCATTGGTTCCATCCATGTCCAGCTCATATTTGAAGAGTTATGTTTGTGAACTTCATAGATTTATCTTTGGATAGTAATAGGAGACATAATAGCATAGCAACTTCCCTGATCCTCTGGATATTTCAATCTTTTAGCCACCTCTTCTGTAAGTTTCTTTTAAAAAGTGTTATGTTGACAGACTTGCTCATACAGAACAGAGAGGTGGATTATGGTGGAACAGCAGAGCTAATATGCATGGTGGATGACTAAATAATCATCAGAAGTAATACTGATAGACTATTGAGGAACTAAGTAAAAGTGTATATCTTAAATATGAACAAGAGGTAATATGCAAAAATCTATTTCTATTTTTCATCTCAGGTATTATCTATTGAATGTACCTCCTAATATACATATATATTGATATCTATCTATCTTTATATACATATATGTATATTATATATATATTATATATACATATTCTAATGCTTAGTACCCTACAATTATCAGTAGAAAGCAAGTGAGCATTGTCAATTCCCATTATGATTATCTAGAGATTAATTATTGAAAGAGTCATCGGACATGAAAATTGGACAATTTTATTAGAGGGATATTAAAATGTATATAATATACAAAGGACCTGATAAAGACCTGTGCTTAATGCCTTTCCATGAGTTCATATGTGCCTTGCTTAGTTGATTCAGAAGATCATGTTCTCCTGGTGTCCTCAATCCTCCCTGACTCTTACTGTCTTTTTCCTTCAATTTTCTCAGGTTACCTAAATTCTGAGGTCAAGGAATTTATGGAAGCCTCCCCTTTAGAGCTGTGTGTTCCAAGGAATTCCTTTCTGTAAATGTCTGAATATAGGTCAGATTTTTAATGCAATAAATTTGGTAGTTTTAAAATAAATTAAAATAAAAATATAAAAATAAACTAGTGCAAGACAGATAAAATTCAAGATAGTATTGGGAACTGGGGGAAAATCTGAACTTACCTCTTGAGCCATGGTGACAGCTAGTTGGAAGGAAAGAGACCAGGAGACATGATTTTAGTTTTACCTTGTTATATTTTACTTTGCCATGTTTGGTGTTTTCTCTTAAAAGCATGCTCTTTTTTAATGAGACACAATAATAATGAGTAAATCAAGAAGGGGTATGAGAAGGAACTGGAAGGATAGTGGGGGAAACTATAATCAGGATATATTGTATGATAAAAGGTAAGCATAAAAACAAACAAAAGGTCTATCTCTATATTTTTATGGTATTTTATAAGACAAGATATAATAAAGTTTTTGAATAGTCTACATAGGACCAACAAAATTTAATTGAATATTATGCAATGTATACAATTTTGTTAAAGCATTTAAAATTTGGTCAATAAATTTACCATAGGTATAAAAAATTCAAAATCATGTTTAAGAATTTATAGAGGGTTTGCATATGCTGATAGTCACCTAGAATTCCAGCTCTGGTGAGACAGAGGAATTCAGATCTCTATGGTTTCAAAGCCATCCTAGTCTACAGTGTATGTTCCAGGTAGTTAGAACTGTATTTATGGGCTAGCTTATAAGTGGTTGCCATAAATAAATGACTCCTTAATGGAAACAGAGTCAATAGTATCACCCTAGTAAGAAATAATCACTATATTTATAAGTCAATGAAATCTGTAAATATATTGCAACATCATACAGAATGGTCCAGAAACTTGGTACATGCTACTCCAAATATAATTGTAAATTCTCAAAAGAAATCTGAATGCATAGTGGTAATTGCCTTAGAAGTAGTTAATTTAACTTGAAGTTAGTGCATCCAAGGGAATAATGAATTTTTTGCTATAAATTGTAAATTGGTTACTAGCACTACAGATTAAATGGTAGTAGGCCATAAAAAAAGAGAATTGGCATCCCCTAAGGTAGAACACCCTGAACACAGAAAGCAAAACTAAATGAAAACATACAACCTTCACTTATTCCAGTGTCCAGTCCTCCTTATAGCCAAAATGAAGACTTTAGAGATTGCACTGAGTAGAGAGTCACCAAGTTCTCCTAAAATAGTCAGCTGGAATAGGATTCATGTTTAGAATAAACTGAAAAGTGCACCAGCATATAAATGTCCATTTTTTTTCAATTTATGTAGTTTATCATGCCTATCAGTCATGTTACAGGCAGAAAGTTTTGTGTAACATTTTGAATTAAAGCTGGAGAAATTACCCTAATAATTTATATACATCAGTAACAAAAAAGATGTGTTATAAAATTTGAGTGGAATTGGAATGGGAGTAGCCAAATTAGTACACAATATACAAGAAAACATAATTTATTTACAGTTGTTTTCTTTAGTCTTTATAAACATATGAACATTTTAGAAATTTGTATTGAGTGTTGTATATCAATGACATTTAAAAGTAACTTTATGCATAATATTGAACAAAAGGTACAACTGAACCCTAAAATGATATTTCATTTCACACTTTCCCCCACTTAAAGATAAATCATTGCTCTTAACATTTTCTACTCCATCTTGTGCTTTTGTGTAGGACATGACAGCATTCTCTTTTGCTTTCTGAGTTTTATAATGACTAACACAAATATGAATATTTAATGCTCTTGATATTAAATTATCTATATAATTACACTTATTTTTGTAATTGTGCTTGTTAAGGGTAATAATGAATCACTCTTTATTTTCAGGAGACAAATAAAGATCATAAAAAAATGTTAGCTTAAAGTTCTTGTTCTCTATATGTGTTGTATTGAATACACTGAGAGATACCATAGCCTGAGAACTAGTTATATGTCTTGTAATTATCTACAGTAAAGAATCCGGTTAACATATTGTTAACTATGCTCTAGTTTCTATTACTGAATTTTTTTAACTATCATCTGATTTAAAAAAAAAAAACATTAAATCACCACATTCTCTTCTATTATTATATATCACCAAATGAGATTAATTTTATGAATAAACAATTATAAAAATCGTTGGAAAATTAAATGGTAACCATGATGCTCCAACAAAGATAAATTCCAACTTCTAGCATCATAGTTTTTATTGTTCCAATTGGAATTATGTAGAATTAGTTCTATAGATTTATTTATGACTCAGAGTATAATTTTATACTCTTATAATTATAATTTATTTATGACTCAGAGTATAATTTTATACACTTATAATTTTATGATGTGTGGCTATTTGGATTAGATTAGAAATCTTCTGAGATTTATTTGAGCTACAGTTTTAAATAACATTATTTTTTGAGCCTATCTAAAGAAGTTAATAATTATTGAGCAAACATAATTTATCAATAGCCAATAGTTTGTTAATTTAGTAAATAGTTTGAAAATAAAAGATAATATGGAATACAGTTCAAAAGAACATAGTTCATTTATGCCTTATAAGTTTGTAAGATGTGTTATTATTTATTATAATGCATTTTTAAAAATCTTGATAATGGCTCTGTAACAGAAGTATTAAAGGACAGTATGATTCTCAGATATGTCTCCATCATTGTATTTCTAAAGATATTCTTTTGAAAGAAGTTTGGGTCATATCAGCATCTTTCTTGGGAAACTAGTGATCCAGTTACTAGGGAATGTAGAAAACTTCATCTAGGTTGGCAAGACATCATCTATATGCTAAACAGTTGTTATTGCTTAAGCATACTGTTTTCCATTATGAAAAATATAAAAATGATACAATGAAAATATAGTAATATCTATTCCAAATGTTTTAAAAAATTTACTTAGTATGACTTTCTAAATTTAAATAATAAAATATTTTAAGAGATTATACATTTTTCAGAATGTTGGAGGAAATGGAAAGAAGTTTGTCCTTAGAGTAGAAAATCTAACATTCTGTATGCTTACTATTTTATATTGAATGGTTAATCAGTGAGATCAATAAAATAAAAAGACTAATTCAAACCTTTGTCTTAATATGAATAATAGAGCATACATTCTTTTAATTCAGAGTATTTCTAGGTTTTACCTTAAAATTAGTCAACCTCCTAGCCTTTTGATTATACTTCACTCATGATTCTGTGTGAAAGTAAGGCAGAGGGAGAAAGGATCGACGGTGTTTAAAAAATATTTTAAACATGTAGACAGATAGACCTATGTATATATAAAACATTTGTATACATATTCATTTTAGTGTTGAGAATATAATAGTAAAAATAATCTTGACGTTGAAAACATCAAATTTCAAAATCTGTAAAAATAATAGCTTTACATTTATGAAAACTATAAAATTGCAAACATAATCATACAATTATAGCAATTAGTTTGTTTCCTAAGGTGTATTATTTTATGTTTGCTTTTCTATGGGCTTAAAATTGTCTCATAAATCAAAAGGCTGACAAATTTAATTTTTAAAGGCATTTCTTGTGCATAGAAAAGATGATTCAAAATATGTATTTTTTTTCCTGTCAATATGCCTTCCTGTTCACATTCATATTTACATACATTTCTGTTTATATGAATGTATATATGTGTACAAACATGACTATTTCATGTGAATGAAATATAAAGTTCATATTTTATCAGTAGGAATAAAAGTTAAGTTTTGATTATGAATACCTTAAAGGTGAAATTTATACTTACTATATGTATTTGTGTAATGACCTTCACAAAATTTATTATAAGTGTATTCAATTAATGCAACCACAGACTGATAATGTTCAGAACTGGATACATGAAAATCATTTTATCACCTTAGTCAATAATGACAAAGTATACAACACATTTAAAAAATACTGTGAAAATGGAATATGTTATGCAGTATTAGCTTGAAAAATACTATTTAAAATACAGCTAAAATCCTATTTACAGAAGAAAAACCAGTTAATCAAAGGTGAGCAACTGTATTTACAAATTCTTCTATAAAGTTTGAAATATGTTTTTCATATCACAAGTATATTTGTGAAAAGAATTCACCTTTACTTTTTGTGATATTTACATTCATATTTTATATAGACTTTGATATTGGAAGAATATACCCAATCCCACTATATAGAAAAAATTCTTTTTTCTATTATTTATTTGCTGAACCAATTCTAATTGGTCTTAATAATAAAAACCCAGAGTCAGATATTAGTAGGTAAAAGCTGAAAGATTAGAGAAGCATAGTAGGCAGTCATTATTACTTACCTCTGCAAAATCCCCAGGCCGAATGGAATATCTTCTCTCTACAATTCTTCACACTGAATGCTATCTCTAGCAAACCTCTAACTGTATGCTGCCTCTATGAAACCTCAGATTGAATGCAGTGAGCTACTGACTCTTTTCACCTTATATTCTTCTCTCTACCCAGCCATATCCCTTCCTGTCTCCACCTCAGTAGTACTGGGATTAAAGACATGTGACTCCTGAGTGCTGAGATTAAAGGTGTGTGCCACCACTGCCTGGCCTCTATGACTAAAATAATGACTAATTCCACACTCTGATCTTCAGGCAAGCTTTGTTTAAGCACAAACAAAATATAAGCAACCTCATTTCTATTTTTTCACCGATGTCTTAGTTGTAAATTTGATAGATAGACAACTCCCTGAGTGGTCTTATACACTGATAGCATTTACATGATCTCTTCTCATCCAGATATAATATTATTGACTTAATAACAATTAGAATACAGGTAAATACTATTTCATGTGATTTTAACCTCCAATAAATTTAATAGGATCATGAAATATTACTTATGACAGATATTTGAAACTTTAAGACCTGATAACATCCTAATGAAGGTTAAGTTTAGCATATAGAATAATCAGATCTACTATAATTCTTCAGTTTCACAATATGTGACCCAAATCAGAGCCTCAATATCTGCTTATGTAGCAAAATATTTTAATAATATAAATTCTTTTCAGATTCTGTGCAACAACCACACTGCTATTTTTAGTGATTAAGAAATTGTTTCATCCCATTTCCTCTGGAAAAAAGTATCTGAACTTTTTAGAAAATCTAAAAGATTGATATCATGAATATATATACATATATACATATATATGTATATGCATATACTTAGTCACACCAATAGAAGTATATTTACTTAGTTACATATCTCTGATATCTAAAATTATTTTTACTCATTCAAATAAAATTGTATAATGAAAGATAGTTTTCATACATTCCATACTCATTAGAGTTAATATTTAAGTTCTAATGTCAAGGACCATAGAGAATAAATATGCATAATTTGAGGGAAATTTAATGCATCTGACAATTTAACGAATATGTGCAGCTTGAACTTCTTGAAAAATTAAGGACACATTCTGAAATTATTCTATTTCATAGATATTGAGGCAATAGTATAATTTGTAGCCATATTCATCCACATTTAAGTACTGTATCTCTTAAGAAATCAACATGGGAATAAAAAGAAACTATTGTATATAACTGTTCTTTCACAAATATCTTGGAAACATTGACAACACAATTGTTTTAGGCATGTTGCTAAAAATAATACTGATGTTCTTAACAATTTTTTTCTATATTGGCAAGGGTACGTTATTTACCTTAATTTTAGAAATTTTGAAATATATTTATGTGCTTAGTCAGATATTTTTATATTTATACACTGCCTGAAACCATCTTTACCTTAAAAGGTCCCTAGTAATACTATTTTTTGCATTCATTTCAGATTTTGTTTTTCTTTTCTTTTTTTTTTATTGAAAAAAAAATTCCGCCGCCTCCCAGACTTCCATTTCCCTTCCCCTTCTCCCCCTTCTCTCTCCCTCCCCCAACTCTTCTCCCCCTCCCTTTCCAGTCCCAAGAGCAGTCAGGGTTCCCTACCCTGTGGAAAGTCCAAGGTCCTCCCCTCTCCGTCCAGGTCTAGGAAGGTGAGCATCCAAACTGGCTAGGCTCCCACAAAACCAGAACACGAAGCAGGATCAAAACCCAGTGCCATTGTCCTTGGCTTCTCATCAGCCCTCATTGTCCGCCATGTTCAGAGAGTCCGGTTTTTATCTCATTGTTTTTCAGTCACAATCCAGCTTGTCTTGGTGAGCGCCCAATAGATCAGCTCCACTGTCTCAGTGAGTGGGTGCGCCCCTCACGGTCCTGACTTCCTTGCTCATGTTCTCCTTCCTTCTGCTCCTCATTGGCATCTTGGGAGCTCCTTTGGGTGCTCCAATGTGGGACTCTGTCTCTATCTCCATCCATCGCCAGATGAAGATTCTATGGTGATATGCAAGATATTCATCAGTATGGCTATAAGATAGGGCCATTTCAGGTTCCCTATCCTCAGCTGCCCAAGGAACTAACTGGGGACATCCCCCTGGGTACCTGGAAGCCCCTCTAGGTTCCAGTCTCTTGCCAACCCTAAGATGGCTTCCTTAATTAAGATCTATGCTTCCCTGCTCCCATAACCATCCTTTCTTTATCCCAACCATCCCAATTCCCCAAGTTCCCCCCATCCTCCCCTTCTTACTTTTCTCTCCCCATCTCCCCTTACCCCCATCCCACCCCACCTCCAAGATCCCAATTTTTTGCCTGGCAATCTTGTCTACTTCCCATATCCAGGAGGATAACTGTATGTTTTTCTTTGGGTTCACCTTCTCATTTAGCTTCTTTAGGATCACAAATTATAGACTCAATGACCTTTATTTATGGCTAGAAACCAATTATGAGTGAATACATCCCATGTTCATCTTTTTGGGTCTGGGTTACCTCACTCAGGATTGTGTTTTCTATTTCCATCCATTTGCATGCAAAATTCGAGAAGTCGTTGTTTTTTACCGCAGAGTAGTACTCTAATGTGTATGTAATCCACACTTTCTTCATCCATTCTTCCATTGAAGGACATCTAGGTTGTTTTCAGGTTCTGGCTATTACAAATAATGCTGCTATGAACATAGTTGAACAAATGGTTCTGTAACATGATAGGGCATCTCTTCGGTATATTCCCAAGAGTGGTATTGCTGGGTCCTGGGGTAGGTTGATCCCGAATTTCCTGAGAAACCACCACACTGATTTCCAAAGTGGTTGCACAAGTTTGCATTCCCACCAGCAATGGATGAGGGTACCCCTTCCTCTACAACCTCTCCAGCAAAGGCTATCATTGGTGTTTTTGATTTTAGCCATTCTGACAGGTGTAAGATGATATCTCAAAGTTGTTTTGATTTGCATTTCCATGATTGCTAAGGAGGTTGAGCATGACCTTAAGTGTCTTTTGGCCATTTGAAATTCTTCTGTTGAGAATTCTCTGTTCAGTTCAGAGCCCCATTTATTAATTGGGTTAATTAGCATTTTAAAGTCTAGTTTCTTGAGTTCTTTATATATTTTGGAGATCAGACCTTTGTCTGTTGCGGGGTTGGTGAAGATCTTCTCCCAGTCAGTAGGTTGCCTTTTTGTCTTAGTGACAGTGTCCTTTGCTTTACAGAAGCTTCTCAGTTTCAGTAGGTCTCATTTATTCAATGTTGCCCTTAATGTCTGTGCTGCTGGGGTTATACATAGGAAGTGATCTCCTGTGCCCATATGTTGTAGGGTACTTCCCATTTTCTCTTCTATCAGGTTGAGTGTGTTCAGATTGATATTGATGTCTTTGATCCATTTGGACTTGAGTTTTGTGCATGGTGATAGATATGGGTCTATTTTCATTCTTCTACAGGTTGACATCCAGTTGTGCCAGCACCATTTGTTGAAGATGCTTTCTTTCTTCCATTGTATACTTTTAGCTCCTTTATCCAAAATGAGGTGTTTATAGGTTTGTGGGTTAAAATCCAGGTCTTCTATACGAGTCCATTGGTCTGCAGTTGAGAAATGAATGTTAGACATTTGGAAATAGTTTAAGTAAAATATTGCAGTATTAAAAGTGTTCCTTTCTCTCCTATCAGGTTCAATGTAACAAGATTTATGTTGAGGTCTTTCATTCACTTTGATTTGAGGTTTTTTTTTTTAGGGTGATTGATATGAATCTATTTGAATTCTGATATGTGCTGACATCCACTTAAACCAGCACCATTTTTTGAAGATTCTTTTCTCCATTGTATACTCTTGACATTGTCAAAAAAAGCAGGTGTCCGTAGGTGTGTAGATTTACTTCTGTATCTTTTATTTGATTTCATTGATTCCCGTCTGTTTTTATTCCAATACTATTGTATTTTTATTACTATCCTGAAGTGAAGCTTGAAATCAGTGATGCTGATATCTCTGTAAGATCTTTTATTGTACATGTTTTAGTTAACCTTGTTTTTTGTTTGTTTGTTTGTTTTTAATATATGAAATTGAATATTGTTCTTTCAAGATTTCCCAAGAACTGTGTTGGTAGGTTAATGGAGATTGCATTAAATCTGCAGATTGGTTTTGATAAGATGACCATTTTTTCTATGGTAATCCTAATAATCCATGAGTATGGTAGATCTTTTCATCTTCTGCTCTATGCATAGATTGATGCTTGGCCCACCTTTCAGCAGAACGGCTTTATCCATGGACTGATGAAACAGATGGCAGAAACCCACAGCCAAATATTAGGCTGAGGAGGGGAACCCTGCTTAAGAAAGGGAGGGAGGATTTTACCAGCCAGATAGGTCAAGGATATCACAAGACAACCCACAAAATCAACTGACCTGGTCTCATAGGAGCTCAGAGAGTCTAAATAAATGGACAGTTTGTAAGCCTGCATGAGACTGGCCTAGGTGCTTTACATATATGTGACAGTTGTGTAGACTGATCCTCTTGTGGAACTCCTGAATGTATCCCTTGCCTGTCACTAACATTTTGTATGGGTTTAAGGACTCTATTAATAATACAATAATACTGGCTTGCCTTGGCCAGCCTTAATACAAGAGGAGGTGCTTAATCTTACTTCAAATTGATATGCCATGTTTTGTTTATATTCATGGGATGCCTGCTCCTTTGTGAGCAAAAAAAAAATGAAGAAGAAATGGATTGGAGAGAGCCAAGAGGAGTTTGAAGAAGGAATGGAAGGAGGTGGGGAGCTGTGACTGAATGTAAAATAAAGAACTACATTTAATTTTAAAGTAGTTTAGCTAAAATGTAAAAAATCCAGGGAAATGTGGGATAGGAAAATAATGAGATGTAGACCCATATCCCACTTCAACAATACCACCTAAGCTGTTCTTATTGCTAAACATTAATATTTTTCCAAAACATAATAATATGAAATTTTGGTGAGGTTGATTATTTGGAAATTATTTATAAAATGTAGTTTTGTTAATGTCCTTATAAAAAAATAAGTGACTCTAAAAATAAACTAGAATTACAGATTCCTATGGGACTTAGAAATCAAACCTAGACACTCTAAAAACAATTTCAATATTTCTTTAACATTAAATCAACTCAGTAGTTCCTTGCTTGTCTCTTACACGTTAAAAAAAAGCTAGCATTATCCACTGGAATCTTCAAATGTTATGTATACATATGTGATTAGAAAGATATCATCAATAGATTTGATTTAAGCTTATGGATGGAGATATATGTATGTAGATAGATATAGATACAGATATATAGATACTCATTTGAAAATGAAAAAGTACCATAAGATCCTCTGAAGCCCTTGTATTTCCCTACCGAGAAATGAATCTCATTCTTCAGCTGGATCTCATTCAACACTGCAGAGAATCACATTCTGGTAATCAGCCTTTACTATACTAGTTATAATATCATTTTCTGGTCCTACTAATGCAATTACGTTTTTCAACACAGCTGAACAGTAAAAATCTATAAAACTACTCTAGATTTTATATGTGATAATGAAACAAGGCATTACTTCATTACCATATCATAATAGGTAACTTTTTCTAATTGGGCTAAGGCTTCTATCAGAAAAATGGTGCCCCTTGGTACCTCGTGTTTCCAAAAGAATATAATGAAGATGATGTGAATATTCTTATTTTATATAGCATTCTGTGTGACAAGTATTAGAGGAAACATAGTATATACTATTGTTATTGATAGTTAACTAACTTAAGATTGCTTATGAATTTCTATTCCTTGAATATTCTAACAGAAATTATTTAAAAATTGCAGAAAATACACTTTAATTTTATCATTCTCTATGCCTGAAGCTGCATAATAATATTTAGGTAAATATCTCAACACTATACATAATCTACTATTTTTTGAACTTATATTTCATAGGAATAATTTTCCCACACTGTATAGTTTTGAAAATATATGACTTAAAATGTTGCTCATTGGGCTGGAGACATGGCTCAGAGGTTAAGAGCATTGCCTGCTCTTCCAAAGGTCCTGAGTTCAATTCCCAGCAACCACATGGTGACTCACAACCATCTGTAATGGGGTCTGATGCTCTCTTCTGGCCTGCAGGCATACACACAGACAGAATGTTGTATACATAATAAATAAATAAATATTTTAAAAAAATGTTGCTCATTGTTTCCAACTATTTTGAGAAGCATTGCTGTGGAAAATTCCAATAACAAGCAGAAGTGCCATCACATTAATAATGAAGACAAGAGATTATCAAAGTAGAATGAACTTAATTAAAAATACTTGTCTGCTGAATATTTTCATATGATTTGATAATAGAAATATTAATTTAGGCTGATGAATTGACTCCCTTGCTAGGCTCTTCTGCAAAATCATGAGATCTGGAGTTTGGATCTTAGCATCTATGTAACAAAGCACATATATTGCAAATACTTGTATCCCCATCTCTGAAAGAGATGACATCATTAAATACATATACTTATGCCCCTGAATAAACACTCATACACACAAAGTAAATTAAATAAATTATTAAAATTTAATCACCTGATATTCCATGATAAACATATATTCTATAGTAAGCATGCTGTAAGAACAGTGGTATTAAAAATAAAGATCAATGTTTTTATTGCTTAAGACTCATTTATTACAGAAGATATGTCAAGGTATACTCAAATGTAAACATTGTGTAATTATGTACCTACAAATGTGACCATATTTACTATGTGTTCTTTACTAGACTGTTTGCAAGCAGTTGCTTGTCGTTGTAAATATGCTGACTGATTTTAGTGGCCTTTTGAGTATAGAGCCCATCTCACTTTATTGCTGTGATAAAATGTCAGCAAAAATGTATGCATTCCTTAACAACCTCTTGAGAGGATTGAATTCCAATCAGAGAATAAAAACTGCTACAATAAAAGATACATGTTCATATGAATTAGTATTTTGGGTGTTATCATTTGTATTTGCTGATAATACAGTTTGTCAAAAAGATTAGAATGTTTAGAAATGAGTACTACATATTTAAAAAATATTTCAAAGATAATAACAAGACAAATGAAATATTAGTTTACATACAGCCAGAAATGGCTTCCTTTCTAAGATGAATTTAGTGTGTCAGAATGTTTATCTTACCACAGTTCAATGATTTTTAGAGAAGAGCTACTTTAAAGGAAAATATTTTTTGCTTTTAACAGAGACTCTATAAAACTGTAATAGACAAAAGGGTCTCACTGATGAAATAACTGTTTTCACAAAGAAAATTAGAAAAATATCTAAATTATGGATGAAGCAAATATCTGATGTGCTGTCAAACATCAGGTTTTATTACAGCATGAACTTATACAATTATCAATCAAGATTTAAATGAGGGTATGTTACCATTTTATAGTTACCTATAAAATATTAATTTGCAATAATAAATGTTGTACCTAAAATTAAAAAAAAATAAAAGACATGATTATTTCTTTTCTGTGGGTTCATTTATTTATTTTTAATGTCATCCTGTATGAGTTTATGTGCACAATACACATGCTGGAGTTTCTGAAAGACAGAAGAGAGCATTGGTTTCCCTGGAACTGGAGTTAGAGATGGCTGTGAGCCCACTTATATCAGTGATAAGAACTAAACTCTAGTCCTCTTCAAGAGCAGTAAGTACTCTTAACAACTGTGCCATTTCTCTAGGCTCTGGTGTATAGATTTCTGTGCAGAGACAAAAAATAAATGATTATTTCCCATAGTATTATAGTTAATTTAACATATACATACAAATTAATTTACCATTAAGTAATTTATTGTCTTATATCAACGAGTAATTATCCAAAAGCATTAATCAAATCACAGAGAAAGAAATCTGAAGGACCCATGGAAAACAATTTAAAGTAAAAGCTTTAAGCTTTATTTAGAGGAAACATAAGCAATGGAGCGATTAAAGTTTTATCATAGATTCCACATTTTACACATATTAAAAGAAGTCACAAAAATCACAGTGAGATTCTAAATATAATAGCTTTCAAAACTAAGCAAAACGTAAAATGTGACTAGATACTCTGATTATTAAATATACTTTGAAGTAAATTACATGATAAAAGAGATGGATCTAGAAATTTTCTATATTTGAAGAATCAGTTTAATTTTCTTGATAGATTTTAGTGAAAACTCTTTAAATTTCTAAAATATCATTGGTTATGATTACCAGGAAATTTTATTTTAAACATTTTTTCAACATTATATGCCTTTTATGTTTTATAATACATGTTAGATAAAAGCTTATGACATTTTAGAGTAACTTGGAAGGACATTAGGCAAAACATGTGTTTTCCAGAGCTGTTTGGAATGTTTTTAGTTTGTTATTACATATCAATTACCTTGAAACATTTAGCTCCAAACAAAAATCTGTTGTCTTTCTTAATTTAGTTCATGAGTTTGCTACTCAAACTCTAGGTTGAATACAGTCTGTCAATCTCTAGTACTTGGTAGGAAGGAATATGACTACGGTCACATCTAAGTGAGCTCAGGAGACCTACATGATGTATCTTCCACCAGCAGTTTAGAGAAAAGTTTGGAATTAATAAATAAGCAGCAGTAGAAAAAAAAATCTGTATTATACTTACACCTACAAATTTTTAAGCCAAAATTTTTCAAAGGAATGAAAAATAAATCCATAATGGATAGAAAAATTTTTAGTTAAATTTTCCTATGGTAATATTAGATGAATACATGAAAAACTGTGTCATGTGGGGGATTCTGATGCCTGTTAAGTAAGAAACTGTTTTCATCATGCTATTGTATTTGAGAAAACTGAAAAGATGGCTTTGGTAATGTTTGGAAATAAAAAAAAATCTATTTGATTTTTTTCTCTAATTTGAAGATATCTAATCTCAAACTGAATTCAACCACCATCATTTCACATATTTTATAGTTGCATGTGTTTTCTATAAAATTGAGATCCTACAAACTAATCCAAATAAAATGATAATTAAAAGATAATTATGTCAGTGACTGGACCAAGAGACCATCTGATTTGCCTCATTAAGGCATCAGTGCCTTTGTAGACAGAGCTTCACAGAATGCTTAGTGAGCTCTAGTCTCTGTCCTTGTCATCCCATGGTTCTGTGAGTCGGTTTGGGTACTCTGCCTTTCACCGTAGGAAAAACAGCATAAAAGACTCAACGAGGTACTTCTGATTCCGTATTGGATTTCCCAGCATTCAGAGCTCTAACAAATGCACTTCAGCTTCTTCAAAAATATGCAGCTTGAGGTATTTTGTCAAGATAACACAAAAGAAAACACCTTTTAAAAATTATATGTGTCTCATATCATGTCTGTTTCATTTCATAATTAGAGTTTTATTGTATGTATCACAGCATGACTGAGTTGTTCATTTATTGGAATTAGGGTCATATTCTTCTAAAATATATATCAAGAGTTTTAATATATCCAAATAAACATTTTTATTAAAGTTTTGTATAAACTATGTGTCCCTATTTTTACAGAAAAACAGTTTAGTTAACTTAGTTCCTAAGTCAGTACAAAATATAGCTTTGAGAAAATTGTCCATTTTATGACTAAGAAACAAAACTAAAATGGTGAAATTCAGTCCACATTCTGGAAGTTAATATCATCACTCTAATATTCTTCAGGATAGGTTTTAAGTTTTTTTGCCCCATTGAAAAATAATGATACATAAATACGTCTAGTGTTGAAAAACAGCAGGTTGAAGGAGCCTGTTCTTACAGGAAGTTTCTTTGCTTGAACATTTTTTTTAGAAACAATAATCAGAAAAAATGTTACATCTTATACGGTTAAAATAAATGAGGACAAAAGTTAAATTTTAACAGATTATGTGATCGTCAAAAAACTTGTATTTCTCCTCCATTTCCTAAATGTACATTTCACATACGTAAACTTGGAAGACGCAAAATATATGAAGCTTCTGATTAAAGTAAATCCAATCTCACTAATGAAGGAACACTAACTCTGAAATTTTAATTGGGTTATAAAAATAATCATCTCACTCTATAAAAGCTGTTATCTCTATTATAAGTAGGCATTAATTTCCTATATATGGTTAATTATGTCCATTTTGTTTTATTAGAATAATTTTGAAAATGAAACTCAAGATATATTAGGCATATCAGATTATATGCTTTGCATTTTCTATTTTATTTAATCACCAACAACATACATATATAAAATTTATTTGTTCCATATTGCTAATAAATGTCATAAATAACTCCTTTCTAACTGCTAAAACAAGATGCTTAGTACTGTTACAGTACTAAGTTAAGAAATGCCTTAAAATAAAGTACTAAAGATTATGATACTAAAACAAGTGAATAGGGTGATGATTTTAACTGTTGGCAATTAATTGTAAATCTACACATTAAGCTTTGGAGTCCTATTGCTAGTGATTCAAGCTTATCTCTTTTCCAAGTGCCAATGCATTTACCATTCAATCACCTCATAAAATTATAATAGAGGGAAAAGTTTGTGCATGACAGCCTGAGGCACAGACACTAACCACTAACCATGCCCAGTGTGCTCAGGCTGAGGCTGCTGCTCATTTATCCGACTCAATATGCAAGGAGTAACAGGGCAACAAGTGCTCTTAACTTGCTCTCACTCACTTCAAGCTCTCTTCTGCAATTCCCATTATTTTGTCTACTTGGGATTGTGCATCTCAGTATCATCCTTTCCTTCACCCCTATGCACAGAACACTGCATAGTCTACTACTACAAGACCAGGCACACAGGCTGTATTCACATGAAGGCTGTATGAGTAAACACAGTAGGAGGAAAAGGTTGCCGTAAGTAGGCAAAAGACTCAGCACCTACCACAGGGATCCCATAAGAACACCAAGTCACGGAGTCATAATATATATGCAGAGGACCTAGGTCAGATGCCTTCAGGCTCCCTGACCTTTGTAAACTCCCTTTCAATTGATTTTGTAAACCGTGTTTTTGTGGTATCCCAGACCGCTCTGGTTCCTTTAATTTTACTCCCCTTTTTCCACAGTACTCCCCCAACTTCACCTAATGTTTAGCTATGGGATTCTGTGTGTGGTACCTTAAGTTGCTGAATGAAATCTCTCTGGTCTCTTTGATAACAATTCTGCTAGGCTCCGGTTCCAGAACACACTGCATGTAGGACAGATTGTAGGTAACATGTTTTGTTACTGGGATGGTGTCCCAATCCCTCCATTTAAAGCCATACCTAATTACAGAAGGTGGTGATTCTGGCTCCCTGTCTGTCATTACTAGAAGTCTTTGCTAGGGTTACTCTTGCGCATTCCATAGAGTTTCCATTGCAGTATGTTTCGATCTCATCCCCCAAATGCCCCTGATTCAAGTTGCTTGTCTCAGAAATTTCTCCCAAAGAACTAGCTCTTGCCTGTTCACATCAGCACCAACCTCCAATCCACTGGTGAAGTCTATTCTTTTTCCTCTTCTGAGAGAGATCCTTGCATCCCCCATTAAACTCTCCATGATACGTAGCCTCCCTGTGTCTATGGACCATCACATGATTATCTTTTACTTCGCAGCTAATATCAATTTATAAGCGAGTATATATCGTGCTTGTCTTTCTGGGAATCAGTTACCTCACTCGGAACAATTTTTTTTTCTAGTGCCTGCAAATTTCATGTCATTGCTTTTAACAGTTGAGAAATGCTCCATTGTGTAAATGTATAACATTTTTCCTTGACCGTCCCTTGGTTGAGGGATAGCAAGGCTATTTCTTGTTTCTGTCAAGTATGAATAAAGCCACTATGAATATAGTTGATAATGTGCCCATATGATACAATGGAACATCCTTTGGGTATATACCCAGGAGGCGTATAGCTCGATCTTATGGTAGATTGATTCCCAACTTTCTGAGAAAACTTTATATTGATTTTCTACTTGGCTATACAAGTTTTCACTTTCACCTTCAATGGAGGGGTGATCCCTTTGTTTCACCTTCTCACCAGCATGAACTGTCACTTGTGTTTTAAAACTTAGGCATTCTGACCGGTGTAAGATGGAAACTCGGAGTAATTTGGATTTGCATTTCTCTGAAGGCTAAGAATGTTTACGAAATCTTTAAGTGTTTTTCACTCATACTCTGTTGAGAATTCACCATTTACACCTGTACCCCATTGTTAAACAGAATTATTTGGAATTTTAATACCTAATTTCTTGAGGACTTTATTTATTTTGGATATTAGTCTTCTGTCAGATGTGGAGTTGATTAAAATCTTTACCTTTCAGTGGGATACATTTTTGTTGTTTGCCTTACATAAATTTTTCAGCTTCATGAGGTCCCTTTATTAAAAGTTTATCTTAGTGCCTCCACTGTCTGTGAGCTGTTAAGGAGTTTGTCTCCTGTGCCAATAAATTCAAGGCTATCCTCATTTTCTCTTCTGTCAGGTTCAGGGTAACTGGATTAATATTGAGGTCTTTGATCCTCTTAAACTTGAGTTATTTGAAGGGCAATAGATAGGGATCTATTTGCTTTCTTCCACATGCAGATATCCAGTTTTACCAGTACCAAATTTATGGGACACAGTGAAAGCAGTGTTAAGAGAAAACTTCAAAGCACTAAATGCCTACATAAAGAAGCTGGAAAAATCCCACACTAGTGAGTAAACGGAACACCTGAAAATTCTATAACAAAAAGAAACAAACACACCCAGGAGGATAAGAGGCAGAAAATATTCAAATTGAGAGCTGAAATCAACAAAATAGAAAGAAATAAGGCAACAAAAGGGGTCAATAAGACAAAGAGTTGGTTCTTTGACAAAATCAACAAAATAGACCAACCTTTATCCAAACTAACTACTTTTCATTTTTATACAAGAGGGTTACTGACTTTTTTAAGTTAAACTTGTATCCAACCACTTCTCTGATGGTAACTATCAGCTATAGTAGTTTCCTTATAGATATTTTAGGGTCAGTCGTTACAGTTTTTGAGAAGATGGATGCTAAGGGGAGTGGCACTTTTAAGAGTTGTCTTTTGGAAGAAGTATGTCACTCTCTGGGTAGGCTTTGAGGTCTCTGTTGCTCAAACTTTCCTCAGTGTGACTGTTAGTTGATTTCCTGTCGCCTTTAAGAAACGCTTTCTTTGGATCGTGAGACTTCAGTCCAGTGCTCCAATGTTGGTCTCTGTCTCTGTCTTCTTTCATCGCCTGATGAAGGTTAATATTCAGGGGGATGCTTATATGTTTTTCTTTGGGTTCACCTTCTTATTTAGCTTCTCTAGAATCACGAATTATAGGCTCAATGTCCTTTATTTATGGCTAGAAACCAAATATGAGTGAGTACATCCCATGTTCCTCTTTTTGGGTCTGGCTTACCTCACTCAGGATAGTGTTTTCAATTTCCGTCCATTTGTATGCAAAATTCAAGAAGTCATTGTTTTTTACTGCTGAGTAGTACTCTAATATGTATATATTCCATACTTTCTTCATCCATTCTTCCATTGAAGGACATCTAGGTTGTTTCCAGGAGGAGCAGAAGGAGAGTGAGCACGAGCAAGGAACTCAGGACCGCGAGGGGTGCACCCACACACTGAGGCAATGGGGATGTTCTATCGGGAACTCACCAAGGCCAGCTGGCCGGGGACTGAAAAAGCATGGGACAAAACCGGTCTCGCTGAACATAATGGACAATGAGGACTACTGAGAACTGAAGAACAATGGCAATGGGTTCTTGATCCTATTGCACATAATGGCTTTGTGGGAGCCCAGGTAGTTTGGATGCTCACCTTAACAGACCTGGATGGAGGTGGGTGGTCCTTGGACCTCCCACAGGGCAGAGAAACCTGCTTGCTCTTTGGGCTGAGGAGGAAGGAAGACTTGATTGGGGGAGGGGGAGGGAATGGGAGGTGGTGGCGGGGAAGAGGCAGAAATCTTTAATAATTAAATAAATTAATTAATAAAAAAAAAGAAACGCTTTCTTTAAAAAAAAAAGGTAAGCGCTCTCAGCTATTTCTCCATCACCATGTCTGACTGTATGCTATGCTTCCCATTAATGAAAATAATGAACTGAACCGCTGACACTGTAAATGATCCATACCAATTAACTTTTTTAATAAGTGTTATCATGGTCATGTTGTCTATTCATAGCAATAAAAACCTGAAATAAGACTCTTATGTATATTTCCATATCATCTGCATATAGTGATACTTCCTTTCCTATTGTATCATGTTAAACTCCATTAGTCACACTACTGCTCTGAATAGAAATACAAGTACTATACTTAATAAATATGAAGAGAGTAGACAGGTTTGTCTAATTCCAGATTTTAGTGAAATTGCTTTGAGGTCCTTTCTATTTAATTTGGTATTGTCTATAAACTCGTAGGAAATTGCCTTTGTATCACTTATCTCTCCAAGACATTTTTCATGAAGATGTGTCAAAGACCATTTTAACATCTAATGAGATGATCATTTGTTTTTCTTTCAGAATTTTTATATGGTAGATTATTGACAGATTTTCGCTTCATATGTTGAACCATCCCTGCATCTGCATCTCTGCAATAACATCTACTTGATCATAGTGGATGATCTTTGAAGTGATCTTGGATTCAGTTATTGAGCATATTTTTCAGTTATTGAGCATATTTTTGAATATTTTCATCATTGTTCATGAGGAATATTAGTCATGTTAGTCTGTAATTCTCTTTAGCTGAGCTTTTCTTTTTTCTTTTTCTTTTTTTGTTTTCATTTGGGAATCAAGATAACTGTGGACACATAAATGAATGAATTTGGAAATAGTCCCTCTGCTTCTAATTTGTGAAATAATTTGATGAGTACTAATATTGGATCTTCCTCAAATATCTGGTAGAAATCTGTGCTAAAATTGTTTGGCCATGGGATGGGGGGGCTGGGAGACTTTCAATGACTGTTTCTATTTTCTTAAGAGTTATTTGTCTATTTAAATTGCTTATCTTATCTCTATTTAACTTTAGCAAGTGTTATCTATCAAAAAAAATTCTTTTTTTTCCCAATTTTGTGGAGCACATATTTTAGAAGTATGACACAGGAAATTCAGTGGCTCTATTTGCCTTTCTAGGAGCATTTCCACTAGTTTGTAGTGGATGATGAATATTTCTGTTACTAAACATTTATTTCAGAACACATTTTCATATGTAAAACCACACTTCTGTTTCTGCTTGAAGAATGTCACCTTGAATGACAGAAAGGACATTTTCACCATTGTAGTAAGTAGTCCATCTAACAGTGATGTTGGAATCAACTGATTTTACCAGGGGAACTTTGGAAGGGAGAGAGTGTAAGTTTATTTTATAAGTGAGTTTAATTTTACCACTTTCCAAAGCACCATAAATTTTTTGACTAGTGAATTCTTAAGCTGAACTATTTCTATGTAGTATAGTGTTTCAAAGATAGGGCATTCTTGGCCATGGAACCTAGAACTTAATTTTCTTGCTAAATCTACATTTTAAGTACTTTATTCTTTCAACAGCACATTGATATTTTATTATCTGTTCTCATATGATAAAATACATTTATATATGTATATATGTGTGTTATAGAATATTTAGAAAGAATAATCATTAAATATTATAACTGAATATCAATATTGATATCCCAGTATTTGTTAGATATTCATACACTACACATTGAACTCAATATTTAGTGACGTCAGTCCAAAATAAATTTTCTCATTATAATAGATGTAACATATATAAACATTGCTTGATGCCTTGACATAAATGTTAATGCATATTTTCACTATGTATTTCAATTATATGTAGTCAAAGATTTGAAATTCCAAAAAGAAAGAGAACTTTAACTAGCAATTATGAGTATTTGTATGAAATTATCCAAATATTTATCTTATACAGGATAGAGATAAACTACTTTTAATTTATGTAGAACAAGTAAGGTTCATTTACAAAAATATTTGTTAACATCACTTCATATGCAGCAAAATTACTCTCTCGATTATCACAACATGAAAAAATACATACAAATATCAACTCAACTGCAGTGAAAGTAATATGATTATAGTTGAACAGTCCCTCTTAGCAACTAACGTTTTTTGAAAGGTATGTTGACCTTTATGTTAAACACAAGAGTATAATTTAGCTTAATGATGGCTAATTTACTAAGTGGTATCCCAGTGACCTGAAATATTTTGTACCAACAACTAACTGTGCTGCTCAGTCCCCCTGGTGTAGTTACACAGTGGGAAAATATGGTTCATTATCTCACAAACATACATTAAAGATTAAGAACTTAATAGTCACCATGACATTTTTGCTCAATTTAACTTGGTATCATTAAAAATAATGAGTTTCTAAAAATAAGGTTGGATTTACATATGGCAATTCAAATGTTATTATCTATTTTTTTAATTTTTGTTGAGTTTTCAAATGGTTTTATATTTTTTATAGACCAATCGTTGGTCTGCTTTATAGCTACAATTGAGTATAAGAAGAGAGGGCTACATCAGGACTCAGTCCCTTCATCTTCCCTTACTGCTCTCTCAGGCCCCCTTTTCAGATTCTGCAAACTGATGTTTTGCTGTTTTCTAGCTAAAATGGCAGTCAGAACATATTTTTTAATGTTTAGTGAATTTGCATCTAGGCAAGTTTCTAATTGTCTTGCATAAATACTCTATTCAAGTTCCTTACAGAAAATATCCCCTTATTAACGATTGTTCCTAAATAAAAATATTAAAACTACAAGACGAATTCAAAAAAACAAAGGCATGAATAGCATACAGAACTCATTTATTTGTACTGCTTCACATATATCACATCTTTCTCTTGCATATCATAACTTTGAAGACATGGTTTTATCAGAGGTAATACACTGTTCTTCATACCAGATCTAAGATTTATATTCGTCCTCAGAGTATTAATTCACAGTGAAACCACAGCTTTAGAACAGAGAGGCTAACAATTATCTTAGAAACTTGTAGATAATGTGTAAAATATTCTTGTAACAATGTTAAGTTTGTATGAGACATATCCATGTTCCTCTTTACGTGGTTTGAAAGAAAAGGGATGGAAGCAGAAACTTCCTAATTTGTGAATTTCCATACAGACTTTTCTTCTTAACAACTTCATTCACCTGTGAAATATGAAATGGAAAAATCAGTCAATATGACCTGTATTATCTCTATTACATTGAGATGCAGGCAAATATTTGACCACACATGTCTGTGCTGTATGTTCCTAACTTTCTTGTGTCAGTAGAAATCACATAGCTATCTGACTGACTACCGTTTGAGTTCTTTCCTTGAGGGTAATGAAGATCTTCTACAATACAGCTTTTCTAAGAGAGTATGAGAGGAGACATGTTTTCTTTTTTTCTACTTTCAATTTATATTTCTTTTTGTTGTTGTTGTTTCAATTTATAATACAACCTTTCCTCAGTTTACATAGCTATTCCCATTCTCACTTTCTCCCCTCTTCCCACTCACTCCTTGATTACAGGGGAATGGCAGTTTTGGTGTCCTCTCTTCTGTTGCTTAAAGTCTTAGTTGGTGTCATCCTTATGGATTTCTGATACTTTCCCTAGTGCCAGCTTTCTCACTAGCCCTTTCTTGGCTCCTTCATTCAAGACACCATTTTCCTTTCACTCCCTCTCTGTCCCTCCTTCTATACAGAATATGTATAAAAATAAAAAGACAATGAAAACACACTTTTCACTACATATTTTAATCTTTTTAGGTATTTATTTAGTGACTTAAAAATGTTTACAATGCAGTAGATATTGCTGTGTATTTATTTACTGCTGTCTTTTTTTTTTCCTTTGGTTTTTCGAGACAGGGTTTCTCTGTGGTTTTTGAGCCTGTCCTGGAACTAGCTCTTGTAGACCAGGCTGGTCTCGAACTCCCAGAGATCCGCCTGCCTCTGCCTCCCAAGTGCTGGGATTAAAGGCGTGTGCCACCACCGCCCGGCTTTACTGCTGTCTTATTAGAGTTGATTTATGTAGCATTATAGTTGAGGTAAATACATATGTAATAGATGTAAACAAAACAGAACAGTTAAATGGTATTTTGTTTCTATGTTAAAGGGTAAATTTTGTTTTCAACATAATATCTTTTTTTTTGTTTGGTTGGTTTTTTTCGAGACAGGGTTTCTCTGTGGTTTTGGAGCCTGTCCTGGAACTAGCTCTTGTAGACCAGGCTGGTCTCGAACTCACAGAGATCCGCCTGCCTCTGCCTCCCAAGTGCTGGGATTAAAGGCGTGCGCCACCACCGCCCGGCCAACATAATATCTTTTATTGCAAGGAACTGCTCATTTGATCCTGGCCATTTGTTCATTTCCCAGCAGCCCGGCAGCACAGAATCCAGAAATAATCACACCAAAAGTGTATTAATTAAATCACTCCTTGGCCCATTAGCTCTAGCTTCTCATTGGCTCTCTCTTATATCTTAATTTAATCCATCTCCATTAAGCTATGTATGACCACAAGATTGTGGCCTGCTATCAAAGTTTCAGCAAGTCTGTCTTTGGTGGCAGCTCCATGGCTTCTCTCTGAATCTGCCCTTTTTTCTCCCAGCATCTAGTTCTGCCTTCCCTGCCCACTTCTGTTCTGCCCTGCCATAGAATCAAGACAGATTTCTTTATTAACCAATTATTTTCACAGCATACAGAAGGTAATTCCATATAAATTTTTATTGATATTTGGGAATACCTTATTGTGATCATATTCACTTTTTCCAAGTCCACACCACCTTGTGATCTCCCCCAAAGAAAAGAAGAAGTAATAAGTTAAAGAAAAGAGGCAACAAAGTCCAATTTATTTAGTCCATATACACACTGGAGCATGGCCAAATTCCAAAAGGTCAGCCCCTTACAGAAAACTGAGTCTCTTTCCCCACCCTTGCCAGAAGCTATAAACTTCGAAGAACTTTCCATCAGGATCCTTATCACAAATTTTAGGAATTCTCTTCAAGGGCTCCCTGTCTAAACTGTTTCCTTTTTTAGGAAGGAGGAGTTATCACAGAAGACTCTGGCTCTAACAAGAACCAAGGACAACATCTGTACTCTCAGTGACAGTACAGACCACAGACATCAACAATACCTCAGGGGCTTGCACAGGCCATGCTCATCAACCTGGTGACCAAAGAAAGCATGGTCCACAGATATCAACGTGGTTTCAGAATGTTGTGGCATTAATTAACCTCAATATGGCCTTCCCTTGGCCTTCGACACAACCTCAAGCATTGTTTCTAACTTAAAGGGTAAATTAAAGTTCTCAAGTAGGAACCTATTAACACATTCTTGTTGGGCTTAGAGTTTCGGTAATAGAATCAAATTATGATGAGTTCCTCCTCTAAGAGATCACATTCGTATGCTTTTACAATGATGCTTATGTGTGAAGACAACTTGAAATCAGAGTACTGTAGTGAAAGACAGTGCATTCAATGATGGCCATCATTTACAACTAAGGTGAAAATATTGAAAGTTCTTTTATGCCATTCAGAAACAACACAATGCTGAAAACTTGAACAAAAATATTCTTTCCAGATATGTATATGTAATAGAACAAGAAGTTTTGCATATACATTGCTCTTGATAATTTTCTGGAAGTTCAAGGAAAATAGTGTGTGTCCTGACTTAGGAACTAGGATAATATTTGGAAATTGGCATTGATTGTCATCAGAGCACTTGTATGACAGGTCTGCAAATGTCACAAACAGGTTTGACTTCATTTGGATTCCAAATAAGATTTACTTTAATGATGATAATTTGTCTGAGTGTCATACATAAAATTTAATAGTATTAAGTAACACATATATTTTAAAGTTTCTTGACTTCAAAATTTGAGTCTATGAATATGTTGATTTGAAGAGAGATTCTTCTATTGTTTCCACAGAAGATGAGACCTCTAGATTTCTTCTGGACTAATGTTGTTTGATGGACCAAGACCACCTGAAAGATATCCATGTTCCCCCCACACCCCAAAAAAGTACTTCTCCAAATAAAAAGCAGAAAACAATTTGGAGAAAGTTATACCCAAATTCCAAAATACTGTTTATATTATTTTTTACATTTAAAGGGGGATATGATAGAGATATGAATAATTTCCATTGGTATGGATCTTGGTCTATTGAGGCTTATGATTAAAGTTTTGCAATTGTGCAGTTCGTTAAAAATATAATATATACATTAATAGCTATCTAGAATAATCAAGCTTCTAATCATTTTAGTTAGGTTTTCTAGAAATATAGAGATATACTTCAATTAGATAGGTATTTTTCAAATCTTTCAGAAACCTTCAGAATATGGTATTTAAAGTCCTTTAAGAAGTTAGGACTTTTCATGACAACGAGACACATCTGCTCCTGGAATGACCATTTTCTTCAACAGGATGAAAGATGATGGACACTGAAGTGACTCCTTATGGATTTGGTAGCCATTTGGACAAATGTTGGAAACAGGGGTGCTTGTTCATCCTGGCTGTCCAGAACTGAAATAATCACACAGATATTGTATTAATTAAGATACTGCTTGACCAATTAGCTCTAACTTCTTATTAACTAACTTTTATATCTTAATTTAATCCATTTCTATTAATCAGTGTATCACCACAAGGTTGTAGCCTACCAGCAGAGATCCAGAACGTCTATCTCTGGTTGCATATCCATGGTATCTCTCTGACTCTGCCTTTCTTTCTTCCATCATTCAGATCTGTCTTCTCTGCCTACCTACATTCTGCCCTATCAACAGTCCAAGGCAGTTTCTTTATTTATTAATGGTAATGACAGCACACAGAGGGGACTCCCACATCAGGCAAGAATCTGCTCTTTTTCTGGACTGCTTGATGCTATACTGTAAGAACTATGTATGGGGGACCCACAGAGAAATTACAGCTGAACTTGCCTAAAGATTGATGTGGGAGTGTCATATACCAATCTGTTTCTTTCATTGGTTAATTAATAAAGAAAATGCTTAGCCTGATATGTTAGAATATAGGTGGGTGTAGTAAACAGAAGAGAATGCTGGGAGGAAGAGGAAGTGAGGGAGACGCCATGCCTCTCCTCTCCAGGGCAGATGTGATGAAGCTCCAGCCCAAAATGGACACAGGTCAGACATGCTGAATCTTTCCCAGTAAGACACCACCTCGTGATTTTACACAGATTAATATAATTGGGTTAAGCGAGATACAAGAGTTAGCTAAGAAAAGGCTAGAACTAATGGGCCAAGCAGTGTTTAAATGAATACAATTTGTGTGTTGTTATTTCGGGTGTAAAGCTAACCATGTGGGGAGCCAGGCAGGACTAAAAGCAGGCCTGCCCGCAGCTCCTTCTACAAAAGATGAAATGGTCCTTCGGGGTTTCTGCTTCATGAAAACTTCTGCTAGACATTCTGTAGGACACAGAAAAAGTGACTGACTAACTGCCAATACAGGTGGAACTGTTTGAAATTTCCTGATTTATGGGAAGTCTGCTAGATAATATGGGTCTGTGGACTTATCATCAGATTCTCCAAAGATACAGAAGAACTTTGGGTGACTGTCCAGGTATCAAGATGTCACTATTAATTCTAGACTTTTGGAAGTTGCATACAATGCACTTCCTGTTTACTTAGATAATATTATATCCTTTTGGAGTATTTGATGGAATTGAAGAATAAATAGTTATAGTTTTCTTCAGATATGATAAAATATAAATTATATATAAATATTGAAATTACAATTCTGGCTTAATACCTGTCTTGTTATATGTAATCTTACTATGTTAAAGTTAAAGCCTTTCTTTCTTTTTTGTTTTTTGTTTTTTGTTTTTCTACACAGGGTTTCTCTGTAGCTTTGGAGCCTGTCCTGGCACTAGCTCTTGTAGACCAGGCTGGAATAGAACTCACAGAGATCCGCCTGCCTCTGCTTCCCGAGTGCTGGGATTAAAGGCGTGCACCACCTTTCTTATTATTTAAACAGAAAAAGGGAGGTGATATGGGATCCCCCTCTATATGCTGTGAATACTATTGGTTAATAAAGAAACTGTCTTAGGCCTGTGCAGAGCAGAATAGAGGTAGGTGGAAAAAACTAAACTGAATGCTGGGAGAAAGAAGGAGGAGTCAGAGAGAAGTCATGTGTCCCCACCAGATACAGGTGCCATAACTTTACTTGGTAATATACAGCCTTATGGCCTTACATAGAGTAATCAAGATGGATTAACTTAAGATATGAGTTAGCAAAAAATACACTTAAGCTATTGGCCAAAAAGTATTGCAAATAATGTGGTTTCTGTGTGATTAGTTTGGAAGTCTAGGTGGCTTGGAAATGAACAAGCAACCTCCTTATAACAGATCATGATAAATGTTCTGAGATTGTAATTATCCACATAACTTTTCTTAAAATTTTGTGTCTTATTATTGAATCCTATGATACAACATTTATCCCTATTCATTCGTGATGGTTTGAATGACAGTAAATTCCATTGTATCTCATATTTAAATGCTTCATCATTACAGAGTGAAATACTTTGGGAAGGCTTCCAGGAGGGAAAGAAGGGGAGGGAGGAGGAGAACATAAGGGATCCAGAAGTTCTAGTTGGGGAAATGACAGAGAGAAGAAATAAGAAAAGAGATATCTTGATAAATAGAGCTATTATGGTGTTACTAAAAAACCTGGCACTATGGAAATTCCCAGGAAATGACAAGGATGAACCAGCTATAAATCTAAGCAATAGTGGAGAGGGTACCCTAACTGCCCTTCCTCTGTAATCAGACTGATAACTACCTTAATTGTCATCATAGAACATACATCCAGTAACTGGTGGAAGCAGATGCAGAGATCCAACGCTAAGGACTGGACCAAGATCCTGGTCTCCAGTCTTAGAGAGGAAGAAGTAATAGCATTAACAAAGAAGTCAAGATCCCCAATACCCCCAAAACTGATGACTCAAGCAAGTGGGGGCTAACTGGCTCCAGTCTCACAGTTGGGTACCTGCATATGACTGAACTAGGTCCTCTGAGTTTTGGTGACAGTTGTAAGATTTGGACAGTTTGTAGAGCCCCTAGCAGTGGAACCAGTATTTACCCCGAGTAAATGAACTGTATTTTGGAGCCCATTCTCAATGGAGGGATATCTTGAACTGCCTAGATGCAGTGGGGACGGCCTTGGTCCTGCCTCAAGTGATGTTACAGACTTTGTTGACTCCCCATGGGAAGCCTCACACTCTCTGAAAAGTGGAAGAGTGTGGCTAGTGTGTGGTAAGATGGGGGAATGGAAGAAGGGGAGAGAGGAGGCTGGGATTGTTGTGTAAAATAGCAGTGTTTTAAAAATAAAGTTAAATTAAAATAAAAAAATGTGGTCTTTGAGGATGTATGTCAATGAGAGAGGGCTTAGAAGGTTCTACAGTTTATACCAGGCACAGTTTTCCTCTTTTTCCTGCTTCCTGTGGATCAGACAGTAACTATCTGGTAGTATTTCAGAGTTATGTCAGTCAGCGTCCCACAGTGATGATCACCAGCTAACCTTCAAAAACTATAATCAAGGCTCCAATAAAGTATTTTCTTTTATAAATATGGCCTTGGTCATGGTAGGGCCTCCCAGTAATAGAACAGTGACATAATTATTTGCTTCTACTTTCCCAATGTTAATAGGGGGTTTAGATGCACAAGAGGGGACAATGTGCCTTCTGTATGTTTGTAGCGAGCAGGGATGATGTTTCTAAAACTTAGTGCCCTACTTTGCTCCTGTAGTTGGTACTTCACAAAAGCTGCTATTAATAATTTTGTTCTAATTAACTAGAACTGAGAAACTGCTGTAGAAAGGAGTTTCTCAGCAACCTTGCATGTGCTCTTTGGAGATATGTTTAAGTTATAAGAGTTTTTCTGAAAACAAATGATCTACAATTAAGAGGTTCACTTAATCTTATTGCTTCAAACTTGTTTTTTTCCTAACAGTGCTTATCAACCATGCATTAGACAGTGTTGTTTAATGTTTGAGGATGGTTCCCTTTCGATATGTAGTGCCATCCTTATTTGTCATTGCGTTATAACTATATTCACATAGATGAAGCACCAAGTTCAAATTTGCATTATTAAAATAAAACTGATTGATGGAGGAAGGTCATTTGTCAATAAACAAACTGCCTTGGCCCATTTGATAGGCCATCCCTTAGGTGGGTGTAGTAGACAGAATAGAATGCTGGGAGGGAGAGGAAGTGAGCTCAGATGCAGGGCAGCTCCTCTGAGAGACAGATGCCATGCTCCCCTCTCCCAGGCAGATCCAGGGCAGCTCCTCTCAGAGCCAGACACGATGCAGCTAGCTGCCAGATCAGACATGCTGAATCTTTCCCGGTAAGACTGGTGTTACACAGATTATTAGAGATGGGTTGATCGGGATATGAGAATTAGCCAGTAAGGGCTAGAGCTAATGGGCCAAGCAGGATGTAGGCTAGAATCTTCTCGGTAAGCCCACCTTGGGGTGCTACACACATGAACAGAATGGGCCAGGCAGTGTTTAAATGAATAGAGTTTGTGTGTTGTTATTTTGGGGCATAAGCTAGCCAGGCAGCCATGAGCCGGGCTGTGGGAAGAGGCCCGCAGCTCCCTACTACAACTGATTAATCCATTATTTTTATTCCTTGATTCTAATAGAATTTATGAATGTACTGGAAGCATGTTTATATCTAAAAATACTTATATTTATAGTTCTTTGTGCTTGTTGCAGAGCCAGACATATAATTATCAAATTGGTGAACCATTCCAAAATTATCTCCAGAACTTTTTTACCTGTGCAAATTACCAGCTTAATGGTTTGTTTCTTTCATGATGATCAATTGGTGATAGCACATTTATTTAGTTTGGTCATCCATCCAAAACATATTGCTGACTCTGTAAATTATGTAAACACTATCTGAACAGCCTCACCTTCAGGTGCCATAATTGTTCCGTGGTGCAAGCAATGCAAATACAACAGTATACTGTTGGTGAATTTCTATGTACTGTGAGAAAATTAACATGAACCAATTTCTATCAATTGAGATTTTGTAGAAAAGGTTGAATTGTACATTGGGATACACTATAAACCTGTTTGAGAGTGAGAGTAAGAGGAGAAGAAAATAATCAGGATATACAAATAAAAGAAATAAACACCAAACCAGAAAGTATCAAACAACCTTTAGTTATCAAATCAGCTATGTTTACATAAGTTTCTACTATATGTTATTTCATCTCATGCTGTTTAGTTAGCACTATTAAATGGATTTCAACATTTTAGTTAAGATGCTATAATAAAATAATGTGCCATTAAATAACTGAATTTTGTGCAATGTTGTAAAACCTCAATGATGATAATCAAATAGTCTTTATCATATACTGTAGTGCTCCTTTGCATGAAAAGTGTCACTTACTGGAGTCATAAATATTCTAATATCTTATAATGTAAAATTATTTAGAGACAATATTTGAATAGAAGAGAGTACATTTTCTTTTATTGAAAAAAAAATTTTCCGCCTCCTCCCCGCCTCCCATTTCCCTCCCCCTCCTCTCACCCCTCTCCCCTCCCCCCACTCCTCTTTTCCTCCCTCTCCAGTCCGAAGAGCAATCAGGGTTCCCTGCCCTGTGGAAAGTCCAAGGTCCTCCCCCCTCCATCCAGGTCTAGGAAAGTGAGCATGCAAACTGTCTAGGCTCCCACAAAGCCAGAACATGAAGTAGGATCAAAACCCCGTGCCATTGTCCTTGGTCTCTCATCAGCTCTCATTGTCCGCCATGTTCAGAGAGTCCGGTTTTATCCCATGCTTTTTCAGTCACAGTCCAGCTGGCCTTGGTGAGCTCCCAATAGATCAGCCCCACTGTCTCAGTGGGTGTGTGCACCCCTTGTGCTCCTGACTTCCTTGCTCAAGTTCTCCCTCCTTCTGCTCCTCATTTGGACCTTGGGAGCTCAGTCCGGTGCTCCAGTGTGGGTCTCTGTCTCTGGGGAGAGAAAACTGTGAAGGAGAGGATAGAAGAAAGTACATTAAAAGGAGACAGTTTCTAACATTTAAAAGATGAAATTGAGTATTAGAAATCACCCCAAGGAGTTTACATGCAAATACACATTTGAGAGATATGTTTCTGAAAGTGAAAAACAAAGGTCAGGAATAAGTCCTTGCTCATCTTCTCCAATGAAATCTGCCTTGCAGGGATAGGGATATGGTGTTCATGTTCTCAGAGGTAAGCAATTTGCTGTCCGATGTAGGCTTTGAGACATGGTCAAGCCTAATCTGAAGCTCCTTGATTCAAATAGAAGGGCAGGCAGAAAGTACTAAGAATCTATTTGTCTCTTCCTTCATGAATTAGGATTACAGAACATAGCCCTATGCCTCACATTCTTTTCATTATTGTGGTTATCCGTATCTGGTCCTCTTCTTTGTTTAGAAATCACTTTTTTATTACCTGAACTTGCTTCCTGACCTTCACATTTTAGAAATTTTTTAGAGGTCATTGGAAATATGTATAAAATTTTGAAACAATATATGTTTTAAACTTAATGATTGTAACATTACAAACAAAGAAAAATAAATCTTCATTAATAATTCCATTTTACCTTTGGAAGGAGGGTCTACACTATTGACTTACTTTTGCTCTATTCTTTCATCTAGACAGATATTTTATTGATAACTGCTTTCCATACTGTGGATGGACAGGGTGGAATGTGTATTTTCTATCATTGAATACCCTTTCTTTTTCCTTCAGTTACGTCCTGTTGTCTTCCAACTTCCATTGTTGTTATTTATAAAGTCTTGAGTTCTTTCTTGGTCATTTGAGTAACTTATTTCTGTTGGATGTAAATCCACAACATAATGGACACTGCCAAAATATATTGTCATTATTTTGTAAAGCATCAGCAAAACACCTGAATTGATTTTTTTTTCTCCTTGGGAGATTTTGGTTATCATACACTCTATTACAAGAAGAAAGAATGACATTTCTGTCACTAACAAAAGTAATATTATGTTTCAAAAAACCGACTGTTTAAGTAAAATGAATTAGTAGCTTTAAAATTTATTGCTATTCATCTGGACCTTGGGAACTTACTCCAGTGCTCCAATGTAGGTCTCTGTGTCTATCTCCATCCATTGCCGCATGAAGGTTCTATGGTGATATTCCAGATATTCATCAGTGTGACTATGGGAGAAGTCTACTTTAGGCACCCTCTCCTTTGATGCTCAAGGACCTAGCTGGGGGCATCCCCTTGGACACCTGGGAACCCCTCTAGAGCCAAGTCTCTTGCCAACCCTAAAATGGCCCCCTTAATTAAGATATCTACTTCCCTGCTCCCATATCCACCCTTCCTCCATCTCAACCATCCCACTCCCCCAAACTCTCCCCAATCCCCCTCTTCTCCCTTCTCTTTCCCCCTCTCCCCTTCCCTCCACCTCACCCCCACCTCCACGCTCCAAACTTTTGCCCGGCAATTTTGTCTACTTCCAATTTCCAGAATAACTATATGTTTTTCTTTGTGTTTACCTTATTATTTAGCTTCTCTAGGATCACAAACTATAGTTTCAATGTCCTTTGTTTATGGCTAGAATCCACTAAGGAGTGAGTACATACAATATTCATCTTTTTGGGTCTGTGTTATCTCACTCAGTTAAGTGTTTTCTATTTCCATCCATTTGCATGCAAAATTCAAGATGTCATTGTTTTTTACTGCTGAGTAGAACTCTAATGTATTTATGTGCCACACCTTCTTTATCCATTCTTCCATTGAGGGGCACATAGGTTGTTTCCAGGTTCTGGCTATTACAAATAGTGCTTCTTTAAACATAGTTGAACCACTAGGAAGTCAGGACCATGAGGGGGTATGTCCACCCACTGAGACAGTGTGACTGATCTAATGGTATCTCATCAAGGCCAACTGGACTAGGACAGAATGTGATTCATTAATATGAGGAACTTTTGCATTGTCTACCTGATATCTATTTCTATATAAAGCTGAGAAAATATGGAAGATTATATCACAAATAAATTACTTATGAAGAGATAACAATATAAAAAGTAAACTTTGCACACCATAATACACTTTAAAGAATTATGAGAAAAAAATTATATTTACAAAATTGATTTTTTGTTGGTACAGAATGGTATTTAAAAACATTTCTACATAAGTTAAATTTTTGTTGTACATCTGTTACGTTATTAATTATTCCAGCCAATGATCCTTTGTGCCACTTTGAATAAATATTCTATGAATTGGAGTATATTAATAATTAGGTCAATATAAACATTGTTTTATAAGGGGAAATTAATAAAAAATGTATCTAGTGTATATAGTTGAATACTTAGTGATGAGACATTTTTATAAAATTCAAAGCATATAGTGGGTGATGATTTTAATAGGCATGACCCCACAGATTTATGCTTTGAATGCTTGGTCCATAGGGAGTGCCACTATTATTAGGTGTAGCATTGTTGAAGTAGGTATGACCCGGTTGCAGGAAGTGTGTCACTGTAGTGGCACTATTTGTGGTATTATTTACTTAAGCAACACCCAGTGTGGCACACAGTCTCCTGATCCCTAATAATCAAAATATACTTGATTGATTTCTCAGTTCCTTCTTCAGCACCATGTCTCTCTGCATACTGATATGCTTCTTGAAAGGATGATGACAGACTAAACCTCTATAATTGTAAGCCAGCTCAATTTTTTTTTACTTTATAAGAGTTTCTGTAGTCATGGTGTCTCTTCACAGCAATAAAACCCCAGGAAAGACATATTTTGTGTGCACATTTGTGATGTGTTTTTGTGATTTATTGTTGGAAATTACACAATCAACTTTAGTTACATGCACATCTATTCTCTCTACCCAGCTTCTATCCCTGCTTTACAATATATCTGCTTTCCAGTTTCATGTCCTTTAAAAAAATAATTTTATTTATTCTTTGAAAATTTAATGCATTTACACAATGTGTTTTGATCATATCCATCTTGCCCTCCTATATCAAACTTCATTTAGGATCACCACCACATCCTCTGTCCAAAAGACCATCTTCAATATCAGCAACCATAACTTTTCATGACACCAAGAAAAGACTTTCTCTCTCTCTCTCTCTCTCTCTCTCTCTCTCTCTCTCTCTCTCTCTCATCAGCAGTGTTAGAAACTTCTCAGTCAAGAATGGGGTCTTGTAAGTTCCTCCTTTATCCATGCTGTAGATTCAACTGGCACAATCTGACCAAAGTTGAGAACAACACATATCTATGAGAATAAATATAAATATTTAGAATGCAGATAAAGAATGACCGTTCTTTACATTTCCAATGTTTTGAGTTAATTACTATGATCAAAGAAACTTATATAACAAAAAAGTTTATTTTGGATTTTGTTTCCGTAGTGATAACAGTGTCATGGAAAGGAGTCAGAGCAGAAATTAAAAGGCTTGCTGACTGGGATAGGATAGTGAGAGCTCACATCCTTCTCTATAAGCGATAAGTAGAAATCAACCTAGAAGTAGATGATATTTCATGTCAACGTAGACCCCAAGTAATAAACTTTAGCCAGACTTGGCCCCTAAACTTTCAAAACAGTGTCACCAACTCGAGACCATGTGATCAAAAACTCATGACTTTGGCCGATATTTGTTATTCCAGTCACCCTGATAACTATTTAGCAAAACAAAAACAACATTCTTCTAGGTTCCAGGATGTAATTCATAGACTTTTGACTAGGTTTACAATATTATGCAGGACTTACATGGTGGTCAGCACCTTGATGAAAAGTGAGTCCTTTCCCACCCACACCATATAAGTAGCCATCTGTTGTGGAGAATTATACCGTACATCTTTATTACAATTTTTATAAGTTCTCTTACATGACTTTCTGTCTAAGTTGTTACTTTGCAGGGAGGCGTGAGGTGGGGAGACTGTAGCAGAGGGCTTCTATAAATCTGGCTAAACTGAGTCTTTAGTCACTAATGCCACTGCAAAAGATGTGTTCTTGTCCTTTTTGGTCTGCAGGAATAGGGTTCATGGAATTCCTAGACCATAGACATCTATATGGTCTCCACCTTAAATGTGTGCTACAGACATCAACATGTCCCCTAGCTATAGCAGGGCCATGGACCCAGACATGTTCCCAGGTGGCACCCTGACCTGTGGACAACAACATTGTCTCAGGTGGAGAACAGGACACAGATATCTACATGACCTTCACAGGGGTTGCAGGAGCTACAGACATTAGCATGACCCCCAGCTGAAACAGTACCATGGACCCAGACATGGCTCTCAATGGCAACACAGTGCACAAAGACACTAACTTGGCTTTAGGTGGCAATGGCAACTTTCACCTCTGCATGACTTGAGATGGTGGTGGCACAAACCATGGATATTTGCATGACCTTTGGTGGTACACAGAAAATGGACTCAACAAGTACTCTCAGTGGCAAATTTACCATAGACCCAGTCCTGGTTCTCTATAGTCCCACATATGATGGCATAAGCTACTCACATCTACGTGGCACACCGGGCAATATCATGGCCCACATACATCAACATGTCCTCCTTCCTCAGCATGGTCTCTGGTGGTAGTATAGATCATGAACATAATATGGCCTGCTATAGCACAGGCCAGGAATATCAACATTGCATCTGGGGCAACATGCGCCACAGACACCAACATACTACCCAGGGACAGCCTAGTACATGGACATCAGCATTCTTTCAAGCAGCAGCACAGACCACATACATCTACACGGCCTCTGGTGGTAAAATGGATGATGGAAATCAGTGTGATCCTCAACTGCAGAAGGACAATGTGTCCACCATTACCTCATCTATATTTCTGAACTATGAAGAAACAGACAATTTAGAAAGTTAGAAAAGATAAAGCTCAATATTTTCTACCAGAATTTTAAGTTAAGACTCCCATCAAATTAGAATCTAAAATTGTTCTAGAAAGTAGATATTCCATGGATGGTAGTTTATGTCAGAAAAGTAATCAAAGAAACAAAAAAATCAATTTGAACATAATTTTCAGCAAATTAAATGGCATTGAGGAAATCTTAGAACATGGATATTCAAATGGCTTTGATATATATACATTCCCAAATCAATAATTGAAAGCCACTGTGAACTGAAGATATACCTGTAATATCTTCCTCACTACTGTATGAATAAAGAAAACAATTTTTGTCTTAGTGACAGTGTCCTTTGCTTTACAGAAGCTTCTCAGTCTCAGGAGGTCCCATTTATTCAATGATGTCCTTAGACACTGTCACTAAGACAGAAAGGCAACCCACTGACTGGGAGAAGATCTTCACCAACCCCGCAACTGACAAAGGTCTGATATCCAAAATATACAAAGAACTCAAGAAATTAGACCGTAAAAGGTTAATCAATCCAATTATAAAATGGGGCACTGAGCTGAACAGAGACTTTTCAACAGAAGAAGTTCAAATGGCCAAAAGACACTTAAGATCGTGCTCAACTTCCTTAGCAATCAGGGAAATGCAAATCAAGACAACATTAAGATACCATCTTACACCGGTCAGAATGGCTAAAATCAAAAACACCAATGATAGCCTCTGCTGGAGAGGTTGTGGAGAAAGGGGCACTCTCATCCATTGCTGGTGGGAATGCAAACTTGTGCAACCACTTTGGAAAGCAGTGTGGCGGTTTCTCAGGAAAGTCGGGTTCAACCTACCTCTCGACCCAGCAATACCACTATTGGGAATATACCCAAGAGATGCCCAAACATACAACAAAAGTATATGCTCAACTATGTTCATAGCAGCATTGTTTGTAATAGCCAGAACCTGGAAACAACCTAGATGTCCTTCAATGGAAGAATGGATGAAGAAAGTATGGAATATATACATATTAGAGTACTACTCAGCAGTAAAAAACAATGACTTCTTGAATTTTGCATACAAATGGACGGAAATTGAAAACACTATCCTGAGTGAGGTAAGCCAAACCCAAAAAGAGGAACATGGGATGTACTCACTCATATTTGGTTTCTAGCCATAAATAAAGGACATTGAGACTATAATTCGTGATTCTAGAGAAGCTAAATAAGAAGGTGAACCCAAAGAAAAACATATAAGCATCCCCCTGAATATTAACCTTCATCAGGCGATGAAAGAAGACAGAGACAGAGACCAACATTGGAGCACTGGATTGAAGTCTCACGATCCAAAGGAGGAGCAGAAGGAGAGTGAGCACGAGCAAGGAACTCAGGACTGCGAGGGGTGCACCCACACACTGAGGCAATGGGGATGTTCTATCGGGAACTCACCAAGGCCAGCTGGCCGGGGACTGAAAAAGCATGGGACAAAACCGGTCTCGCTGAACATAATGGACAATGAGGACTACTGAGAACTGAAGAATAATGGCAATGGGTTCTTGATCCTATTGCACGTAATGGCTTTGTGGGAGCCCAGGTAGTTTGGATGCTCACCTTAATAGACCTGGATGGAGGTGGGTGGTCCTTGGACCTCCCACAGGGCAGAGAAATCTGCTTGCTCTTTGGGCTGAGGAGGAAGGAAGACTTGATTGGGGGAGGGGGAGGGAATGGGAGGTGGTGGCGGGGAAGAGGCAGAAATCTTTAATAATTAAATAAATTAATTAATAAAAAAAAACCATAAAAAAAAGAAAACAATTTTTATTCTCCAGTAATCTCCAGTATTACTACTATCACAGAATTTGCAATGCATTTACAACTGCAAAATGATTTAAGTATATAGGGCAATTAAATATCATATGGCTAAGTACTACAAAATTTTATATAAAAAATTTTCATATATTTAAGGAAGGTGCTAACCTCATTTTCTTTCATACAACACTATTGAGAAGACACTTTCCAAGAATACTAAAGACAAGCACAAAAAACAATTGACAGTTTTCATGCTGATAAGGAGTTATCACTTGCAAAAGAACATTTAATTTTTCCCAAGAGAATCTCACTGATAAACAAGCTGCTATTAGAAAATTAAGTTGAAAAAGTGAAATGTAATCTAGAGAAATTTTGTTTAGAACTTAGAGAGAAGAGCTACTATATATTTATAAGTTATGAAGAGTATGATGGGAATGCAAGAGAATTTGGAGGAAGTGTGAACATAAACAAAATACATTATACAAAATTCTCAAGGACATGTTAAAATGAGATAAAAGATTAAGCTATGTAAGAAAATAAATGAGAATTCTAAACTGAAAAATTCAATGCATGAAATGATGACTTTATTTAATTGTTGTAGTAAGGGAAATAGCAACATTATCTTCGACAATAAAATTATGCATAGGTTCAAATACCCACAATTTGTGAAAATTAGATCATAAAATGAGGATGCAAATTCCAAAGGTAGTCAAATGTTCTAATCAGCTGACCACAGAAATGTGATTAACACCTTGTTTGTTCCATAAATAGGCTTTATAATAAAATACACAAGCATAGGGAGTACCACAGTAATCTAGGACTTCACTTGGTTTGGCCTCAGCAGATACTCTTCTTCTAATAATTAACAGTTTGAGACTTTTGCCTATATACATAATATTCAAAAACCCTCTTGGAAAAAATGTATGTATAGCCTCTTGGAAATATAAGATTCTCACCTGCATTGTACTGCGTATACTTTCCTCTTGAGACATGGACTAAATTAGTCTTTCTCTAAGAATCCCTTAAAATTAGGTTTTATTTATTTAATCATATCCCACTTCCTAATGCTAGATATTAAGTTGTGGTGGATGTATCCAATTAATTCAGATTTGTTGTATTTATATCATGAAGTGTGTATACCAAAATCTTTCCCCAAATACAGAACCCCATGTTTATCAGTGTGTGCCTATATATGACTAAGTGGACAGAGAAATGTTAATTATGAGAACAGATGGGCACAGGAGAGAAACAGTTATACAACTAGATGTTCCAGTCAAAACAAAGAACCAACCAAGCCGATCCATTTAGAAATCAACTCTTCTTCTTCCGAGTCCCAGAAATGAGCCCACCCAATAATAACAGTATTTGAGTACTCAAGATATGTGCCTGCTGTTGCTCTTGTTGCTGTATCAGATTTCTTTGTTGTGAGGAGCGACGGGCTGTGTTCCCACCCAGTTATTGTACAGCTAGCTTTATACCCAAAATAACAACACACAAATTGTATTCTTTTAAACAGTGCTTGTCTCATTAGCTATGGCCTCTTACTGGCTAATTCTCACATCTTGATTAATCCATTTCTAACCTGCGTCCATCTTGGAGAGGAGAGCTATAGCATCTGCCTGAATCTGCTTCTTTCTCCCAGCATTCTGTTCTGTCTATGCCGCCTATCTAAGCTGCTGTCCTATCAAAGGCCAAGGCAGTTTCTTTATTAACCAATGAAATTAACACATAGACACATGACCCTCCTCCATCATTTCCCCTTTTTCTGTTTAAACAAAAAAGATAGGCTTTCACTTTAACATAGTAAAATTACATATAACAAAACAGTTATCAAGCAAGAATTACAGTTACAATATTTATATCTATTTTATCTTTTATCATAACTAAGGAAAACTATAACTATCTCTTTATTCTTCAACTCCATCAAAGACTCCAGAAGGATATAATACTACCTAAGTAAACAAGAAATAAGCAACTTCTAAAAATCTAGAAATGACAGAGACATCTCACTGCCTGGATAGTCATCCAAAGTTCTTTTGTATCATTGGGGCTTCCATCTTCAGCCTACAGGTCCATAGTATCCAGTGGACATTTCCATGAAGCAGGAAATTTCAAAGGAAGTTCAGAATGTCTCACAGACTCTTTCATGAAGCAGGAACCCCAAAAGACCATCTCACCTTTAGGCAAGTTCAGCAGTTCTCTTTCTGCAGGTTCTTTGTGTCCAGTTTATGCAACAGCCCAGGCAAGAGCAGTTTCTTGCCCAAATGGCTATCAAACTCCATAAGGAGCCTCCTCAATGCCCATCTTCCTCTTGAAGAAGCTGTTGCTGCCAGGAGCAAACGTGTCTCATTGTCATGAAAAGCCCTAAGTTATTAAAACATTAAATGCCATATTCTATAGTCTTTGAAAGATATAAAGAATGCCTATATATCTCTATATATCTAGAAATTCTAACTAACATGACTACAATCTTGACTATTATTGATGATTATCCACTAACAACCTATATTTTCTAATTATACATTACATTTTTAATGAACTACATAATCACAATACCTTAATCAATATTAGAAATACATATACATATAACAAAATTGACCTAAAACTTTTATCAATAAGTCAAGATTTATACCAATGCAAATTATTCATACCTATATCATATCCCCCTTTAAATGCAAAAGAACATTTATAAACAATATTTGGGAACATGGGTGCAATTTTTTTCTCTCCAAACTGCTTTTTGCTGTATGGGGATGCTATTATTTATGTCTTTAATGGTATAACCAGTGTGCCAGATTCATCTCAGTCAGCAGTTGAGTGAAGTAATTTTTTGAGGGTGTTCACAGTGACCTTTCAGGAGGACGTGGTCTATCATACCATATTGGGATAGAAGCAATCTCCAGGGTCTCATCCTCTGTGAAAACAAAAGAAGGACTTTTCCAAAGTATCATAACCTTAGATCCAAATTCTGAAGTCATACCCTTATGATATTCATTCTGGTTCCACTTGGCAGTCCATATAATGAAATGTCTCTCTGTACTTAGCTCACAGTTAAAAAGTTTAAAGAAAACACAATAATACAAAGAATCCAGACTCTGCGAATTTTCCAGTTTTACATGGCTTATTTTTACTCTATCACTTTACTTTATCCTGTCTCTTTAAAGACTTTACCCTTTTTCATATTCCTTTTCTTCTTTCTCTCAAGCCTATGTACACTCATCCAACACTGTGACCCATTTAAAGACCTTTTATGTCTGAATCTGTTCTATTGTGAATTTGTAATTTTTTTTTTACTATCCAGGAGCATTTCTCAAAATGTTAAGCACTTCTTAAAAACTTAAGTTGCACCATGTAGAGGTAATACGGTACTGCCTATTTACTGCCAGTCTAAACCTTAACTGCGCTGTTATTATGATAATTACAATAGTTCCTTGCCTGAGGTCAGTACAGCTCAGCAGGTTGAGCTGCTTGTGCCTCTGAGTCACTTGTGCCTCTGAGCCGCTGAGTGCAGGGCTGCTCTGGATGTTGGCTCCACCTCTCTCCAATTTCAAAATGGAGGATGTACCATTTTCTACTAGCTCTAGGGCTGCCAGGTAGGAGCCGCACTAGCATTTTAACTCTGAGACTGAGCGTGCGGTACAGAAACTCTTTTCATCCAAATTACAGCCAAATCTGACACACAGAGCACTGCACAATCTGAAAACATCTCTCTGTATGGCGGCAGAAAGCCACCATGCTCTCCCGCCTGCCTAAGCCTGATTCTGCTGTCTGCCAAGGCAGGAAGAGCTGAGCCAAGGGGATGGTCTCAGCTACTTTCTTTCTGATCCTGAGCAGGAACACAAACACCCAGTCCCATAAAAGCCATTGAAATGCTTTAAAGCCAGAGTGTGCACTGGCAGCACAGCCCCAGGAAGCTGCATTTTAAAATGACTGGCTTTTTTTCTGCTGCTGTTGCTGAAACAGAAAATCTCTCTACGGCACGTCCTAGCAAACAGCAAAAAGCTGTGTAAACTCTTTGTGTGTGTGTGTGTGTGTGTGTTTAAAATTAAGTTTTTACATGGAGTTCCTTAGCATGTTGGAGCGCCACTCTGTTGTGAGGAGTGGTGGGCTGTGTTTCCACCCAGCTCCTGCATGGCTAGCTTTATACCTGAAATAACAACACACAAACTGTATTCATTTAAACACTGCCTGGCCCATTAGTTCTAGCCTCTTATCTGCTAATTCTCACATCTTGATTAACTCATTTCTAATAATCTGTGTAGCACCATGAGGTGTTGGCTTACCGAGAAAGATTCAGCATGTCTGACCTGGTGGCTGGCTCCATGGCAGCTGCCTCACTTCCCTTCTTCCCAGCATTCTCTTCTGTTTACTCCATCTACCTAATTTTCTGTCCTATCAAAGGGTCAAGTCAGTTTCTTTATTAACTAATGAAAGTAACACATAGACAGATAACCCTCCTCCATCATTTCTTATATTGCTTCACTTTGAATAAAGTTTTCTCACTACTTTTATATTTGTTGTAAGTCGTTACTTCAGGTCTTTGAACTAAATATCAAGAACATTGAAGCTCCTAGCCCATACCCAATTACTGAAGCAAGAACCTCTACATTCAAAAGAGTTATCTGAAATATCAGCCAGGTTACCAATTTTAGAAATATGTCTTTATGTTATTATCAATATGTGTAAGCAAATAATCAATGGAATAACTAGGTGTTCACCAAATTTGATACATACATATATTGTCTCTGATTATTGTTAATTATTTAAAGACAATGGTTAAATTTCTCCAAGTTGAATTTCCTTCATGTCTCAATAAGACAACAAATATTCAAACCATTATGAGATGTGCCAGTTATAGTATTAATGCAATGTGTAATATAAGAAAATGTGCAATAATTTTTCTATATAAAACAAAATACTATTAATGAATTCTAAATAGATGGCTTTGAATACTGAGGGAGAAACTGCATAGAAGTTTTTATATAAAAGTCAGTAGGTGGACCAAGAGGTGAGTGATCAGCCACCCAGCTGAACACCCCATTCTCTAGACCCTTGCTACTGGAGCAAAACAGGGAGCCTCCCCTACCTACCTCATCTTCTCTAGCCAGCCAGCAGGCAAACCTCCTGCAGATAGACTGATTCAACATTCCCTCCATTGATTGGACATTGTAAGCTAAAAGTCCAACATTGCCCCAAAAACCACCATTTGTGAACTCAGAGGAACTCTGAACCAGAAGCTGCAGCTTCACACATCATTATTTATAATAGTCAGAATCTGGAAACAACCTAGATGGCCCTAAACCAAAGAATGGATAAAGAAAATGTGGTACAATTACACAATAGAGCACTATTTATTGGGAAAAATAATGATGGTGACCTTAAAATTTGCATGCAAATGGATGGAACTAGATAAAAACATCCTGATTAAGATAACCAAGACCCAGAAAGATGAGCATGGTGTGTACCCACTCATAGGTGAATACTATTTGTAAGGTAAAGGATAAGGAGCCTATAGTCCATGACTCTAGAAAAGCTAAGTAACAAGGAGAACTCTAATAGAAATATACATAGATACCTCTGGGAAGAGAAAATAGACAAGATATCCTAAGAAAATAGGGAACATGGGAGTCGGGGGAGAAGGGAGGAGGAATGAGAAGGGAAGCAGGGAGGAAAAAAAGAGGGAATAGATGGTCTATATGGGGGGAGGACAGAGATGGAGAACAAAGAAAAAAGATATCTTGATTGAGGGAGACATTATGTGGCTAGCAAGAAAGCTAGCACTAGAGAAATTTCCACGAATCAACAATTATGACTCCAGCTAAAAACCTAAGCAATAATGGAGAGGGTGTCTGAACTGGCCTTGTCCTGTAGTCAGATTGATGACTACCTTAAATGTCTCCATTGAACCTCCATTCACCAGCTGATGGAAGCAGATACAGAGATCCACAGTGGAGCACTGGGCCGTACTCCCAAAAGTCCAGTTTATGAGAGAAAGGAGAGAGAATACTAGCAAAGAAGTCAAGACCATGATGGGGATACCCACTGAATCTGTCTACCTGAGCTAATGGAAGCCTTCCAACTCCAGTCTGACAGCTAGAGAAACAGCATACGACCAAACCTATCAGCGTAGGTTACAGTTGTATGGCTAAGGCAGACTGTGTGGCCACTGGCACTAAAAACATGATTTATCGCTACTGCTTATTCTGGCTTTTTGGAACACATTCCTTCTGGAGGGATACCTTGCTCAACTTAGATATATTTATACACCTGTATAAAATTCTTAAAGAAAATTAAATATATTTAGAAGGTTATATTCATCTGAAAGATTAATATAGAGATAAATATAGGAATGTAGTTATTTTATTTTCACACATGTAAAAGGTACGTTTTTATGTAAAAAGCAAAAGGCATGGATAAAAATATTTTTAAAATATAATCTTATAAAATTTACTTATGATACATGGGATAGTTTTTGAGATAAATATTTGAAATATATTTATCATTAAATTAATGAGAAAGTTAATATTACTAAAATCTCATCATATATAAATTTCTACTTAGTTTTACATTTTATATTATTTTCTTAATATTTTAAACCTGATGTCATTCTGGAAATAAATAAACGTACATGAATGCAATCATCTAATTACACTATAGATAGTTATAAAACTGACAGTGTGAATATATCTATCCATCTGGGCCTAGACATGTTGGATTTCTGATGCATTATTTTTGGTTTGGTTACATTCTTCATTATTATATTACATTACCACGAATAGAACAGCTTGTCAGAGCTGATTTTAAAAAATATAGTGGCAGACTAGCAGCTGACTTTGCACAAATAATGAACACAGCTCACAGAACTGCCAGTATAACTTATAACTTGATCTGAGTAATCTACATTGCACCTTTGAAATTAAATTTGGAACTTATTTTCAGAATGAAGCCTTATAGTCTATTCTTAAAATAACTAGGAGAGTATGTAGAAAATTTTCATTTTGCTATATTTTAACTGTGGAGGATAGTACCATAAATATTATACTAACGGGTCATATATTATTGAGCATTATTACTGTGAAATGAAATACAAATAAATATACATGAAATAAATATATTTGATTTAAGGAATAATGTTTAATTCAGAATATATATATATATATATATATACATATATATATCGTTCACGTTTAGAAATGATTCTAGTTATGTACTATTATTGTGCTAGTTCTGGAGTATAATCTGAAATCTGAGACTGGGATACCACTGACCACCTCCTACTTTTCAGGTAGGTTTAGGCTCTCTTAGGTCTTTTATGCTTTCAAATAAATTTTTGTGTAATTTCTTTTCACTTATTATATTGAATTGTGTTAAAACTTTATGTTCAGTGCACTGATTAATTAAGTTACTATTAGTAGATTAAACTTGAATTTTACAATATTTATCCTCACAATCCACAGCATAAGAAGTCTTCCTGTCATGTGTCTTTTCATGGCTTCTTAAAGCTCTCATTGTGCAAATGTTCCCTTCCTTTGTTAGATTTATTCATATTTATCCACCAATTTAAGAAGCCATTTTATAAAATAATTTAAGATTGTATTATTTTTCTATTTATGTGATAAGATACAAAACCAAAACAACTCATGGAAGAAAGATTTTACACTAACATATAAGTAAAATCACCAAGTTCAGTTTCAAGGTACAAATAAGGTCCTTCAGCATTCTGCTGTTCTTACTCAGAGAGAATCACTATGGACCAAAGGATGAAGAGTAATAGGTGCAGAGGGCATATAATATCTAAATTCTTCCATTTAAAAATATCTATCTATCTATCTATCTATCTATCTATCTATCTATCTATCTATATCTATCTAATCTATCATCTATCGATCTATTTCTATCTTTCATCTATCTATCTATCTATCTATCTATCTATCTATCTATCTATCTATCTATCTATCATCTATCTATCTATCTATCTACCTATCTTTCTATCTATTTATATTTTGCACTCTCCCCTCTATCATTCTTCTCAGTTCTCCCCCATCTCCTCTCCCCTTAATCCACTAGTCTTCTGATCCCCTTCAGAATAGAGCAGGTCTCCATGGGACATCAACCATACTTGGCATAACAAATTGTAGTAAAACTAGGCATAAATCCTTTGATCAAGGCTCTGCAGGGCAACCATATAGGAAGAAAAGGGTCGTAAGAGCAGGCATACAAGTCAAAAGCACTCCATTTCCATTTTTTTTTTTCGAGACAGGGTTTCTCCATAGCTTTTTGGTTCCTGTCCTGGAACTAGCTCTTGTAGACCAGGCTGGCCTCGAACTCACAGAGATCCGCCTCCTCTGCCTCCCGAGTGCTGGGATTAAAGGCGTGCGCCACCACCGATAAAAACCCCAAGTTAAACAACCACAGCAAGTGTATATAGGACCCAGTGCAGACCCATGCAAACTCTATGGTAGTTGCTTCAGTCACTATCAGACCCTACAGCCTCTGCGCAGTTAATTTTGTGGTCTGTGAACTCCTGGTGTTTCCTCTGGTTCTCATAATCCTTCCTCCCTATTTTTTTCAGAGTTCTGCGAGCTCAGCCTAATGTTTAGCTGACTGTGGGTCTCTTCATCTGCTTCCATCAGATTTTGGAAGAAGCCTCTCTGGTGACAATTACACTAAGCAGTGATCAATGATTATAGCAGAATATCAATAATAATTATTTCATTGACATTTTTTGCCAGTTATGTTTGTTTACTTTACACAAACTAAAATTATCTGGGAAGCTGAATCTCAATTGAAATACCTCCATCAGATTGCCTGTAGGCAAATCGAGGGGGATATTTAATTGATTAATGATAAGTGTGAGAGGCTCCAGTTCAATATGCGTGGTGATACCCCTGTTCAGGTGATCTTGGATTGTATAAGAAGATAGGCTGAAGGAGTCATGAGATTTAAGCGAGTAAGCAGCATTCCTCCACTGCCTCTACTTCAGCTCCTGCCTCAAGGCTAATGTCTTGAATTCCTACTCTGATTTCCCAAATGATTATGACCTGAGCTATTTGGTAAATTTAACCCCTTTCTTCCCCATGTTGCTTTTGAACATGGTCCTTATCACAGTAACTCAAAAGGATTACAGCCCTCTTATTTTTTCACTAGGAAAATGTTTTGACAAAATTTAAGTTTATTTTAATTTTTAATGCTCCTAGAATTTGAAACAAAGCATGTAAACTATGCTATTCATTTCCTTTACATTTTATGTATTCATTATGTGTTAAATCTTCAGCTATAACCATGTAATTATAACACATTAAACTTGTTACCTACTATAGAATTTTTGTTTATATTTTCCCAATAAAATTAAAGATTTTTATAAAAGAATTGTAAAAAATAGAAACCACATTATGGATTGTTTTTAATAGCCAGAAAGGACAAATTTGTATGTTCAAAAATAAATGAACAGGACATGAATATATAAACATGTCTAAATAAGGTGCTTATGCAAAACATATTTAAATGTGTGCATAAATATCCTGAGATTTTGAATTTTAATTCACAAAGTAAGGTATAATTATCCACTTGAATAAACATGTTTGACTATATTTCACATAAATGGCTTGCCCAAAGAAACTGAAAACAGTAATCCTAAAAGAATGATTCAGTGACTCTGACATCACCCATCCGAATTCCCCAAGCTTCCATACTCTCAGTCATACACAAGAGGTAAACTATAAGTGATTGCTGGTTTAAATGATCTTCCAGCTTTATTACATTTTTGTATTGAATATTTTTAAATACAAACAATCTCAAAGATAAATGCTGTAAGTACATTGATATTGAAATCATTATTAGATGATATCAACAAAGTGTGATGGAAAAATAACTTCTCTTTGCTCTAAGGCACTGAAGTTTCAGTGTTCAGACAAATAATTTTTCCAAAAGAATGAATGAGATCAACTTCTTCCAGGATTTTTCAGGAAGTGACTTAAGAGGTATATCTTCAAAGAAACAAACCCTTCATATATTTATATTATAAAGAAATTTTAATTAAATAATAAAAATGTAATATTTATATTATGCACCTTTTCATTAAAATAATCATTTGTCATTGGATAGAAAAAAACAGCAATATATGCATCACTGTTTTTGTGACTTATGCATAGACCTTATGTAGCTGAACAAAGTAGGTGAACCTTTACTCGACATGTTTGAGCACAAAAATAGTGTGATAATTTACTTTATCAATTTTTATAGAACTTAACAACATTGATGCATTTTCATTTAATAATAATTTGTAATATATTTATAGAAAACACAGAAAATGAAACTAACAGGATACCACTAATGAAGAAAAAATTATGCATATCTTAGAAGCCTAACTTTTTAATGATTTTTTTAAATAAAAAGATTAAATCTTAATATCCACTGACAACTAAGTTAATCGGAAAATAGCCTTTGCCAGAAGTATCCTCACAAGTGTTTCTTTCATCCAAGAAGATATTCTGATTTCAGTTGTCACTTCCAAAAAATAGGAGAGCCTCTCGAGATTTGGGAAAACTTCTGTTACAGTATAATTCAAGAAAAAGAATGTATAATTTGGGACTTTCTCATACCTCCTGGAACTTCTTTCCATATGTCTTCCTGGATGCTGTATCTAAACATGGAACAACCTCCACACCTCCTTGAGTATTTTCAGCTGACCTGGAATAATTGAAAATGAGTCACTCAGAAAAATTTCCAGAGATTATACAACACTGACATTTGCATGGAGAATTCAAACAGGCTCAAGTCTTCTTTCTGTATCTCATTGTACAAGACCAAATGTGACCACATACCTGCTTTCGTATATTAAGTTTTATCATCACCAAGGCAGACACTGCCATTTAGTTTTTGTGTTTGATGTGTTTTGAACCACATTGTTTTATGCGAAAGGATCTACAGAGGAAATAAATTAGATCAGAAACCATAAAAAATTTAACTTATAGAAACTTGCAGAAAATGTTTACTGGCAACAGCTTTAGTAAATGGGAAAAAATCTGGATGGTAGTGGTGAATGTCTTTAATTTCAGAACTCAGAAGACAGAGGCAGGCAGATCTCTGTGAGTTCCAGACCAGACTAATCGACAGCAAGTTCCAGAACAGGCTCCTAAGCTATACAGAGAAATTCTATATCAAAAAGCCAAAAAAAAAAGTAAGTGGAAAATAAAATATAGCATACACATTTACTCTATATTGCTAAGTATTTTGGAAATACATTTATAATAAGTAAGAAATATCAAATTTCTATGACAAAGATTAAGTAATTATTGAACAGTGGTAGATACAGAGACTCATGACTGTCCAAGATAATTAGAATACATGATAGTTGGGTATTCATCCCTGAAGAGTCCATTTATAATAATCTCACTAAGGTACAGGGAAAGTTGGAGACAAAGACATTAAAGAATGCAGCAGCCAGAAGAGCTGTGAAATGCTATATCTAAGACCTGACACACCCATCGCAAGGATTATCTCATAGCAACTGCTATTTCCTGCACTGACTGTGCAAACCACTGGGCGTGTTAAAAAGCCAGTCAAGAAGGGGCCCTTAGAGTCTTATCCATTTTGGCTGAGATATTAGCCAGTGATGAATTCTGTGGCAGAGTCAGCCACTATTTTCAATTGCATACCGATAATCCAATAAGCTCGAATGAATAGTACCATACAGGAGGTCACACAGTAGGTCCTGGTTAAAAATCAATGGGTCACAAAATAAAAGTCATGAGTGTGGAAAACGGACCCCACATAAGAATTGGGGAAAGGAAGTGTGGGATGGAGATAAGAACGGTTATGTGAGGAAATAATTGGAATGCACATATACATTCTTGACTTTGAAAGGGACAATTTAATCAATAAAATAACTATACACTAGAGAGAGAGAGAGAGAGAGAGAGAGAGAGAGAGAGAGAGAGAGAGAGAGAGAGAGAGAGAGAGAGGAGCCAAATAAGAGTATTTGGCTAGTCTTAATTCACATTAGATGGCTCACATTAACCTGTACCTCCAACTCTAGGACACTCACCACTTTGCTGTCAACTGTACAAACATGGTATATACATAGACACTCACATACACATAAATAGAAAAAAATATATAAAAATATAAGACTTAAAATATGCACGGCCAAACCAATTTTTGTATCTAAATCATCAAAACTCATTAAGAAAGAAAAGACGTATTCAATATTTTAGGGAATAATTGATGAATACTGAACATCATTTTTTAGTTTAATATTTCTTTTTACCCTGTCAATTAGTCCAGGTGCAATCTCATCAGTGCTCATTTCACTATATATTGTGTAATCAAAAACAAAATACTTTTACATTTAAGTGAAATACAATTTGATGAGAAAACAAAAGGAGGTAATTTCTTTTTTATGGATATCAAGAAGGTGATATTAATAGTATCAGAACCAAAGGTTTAAAGTAATGCAACATATTTCTTTAAAGAATGTCCACTTGACTTGATAAAAAGAAGGTCAATAACAAGTTATAGAGGTAGAATGCTCTATTCTCTAAACATTTTTTCATAATTTTCTTGACTTACAGTTAAAATCTCCTAAAAATGAAGTTCAGCTATTGAATTATGCATTTATACCATTCTAATAATTCATAAGAGATATTTTATTATAGTTCCTGAAGATTTTTCATGTTTTAAAATCCCTGAGCTTAGTCATTATAATAATTCATTTAAGCATATTGTTCATATGTGCTTCACTAAAATAATACCCAATGTATAAAGAATTAAATCTCTGAATATGTAGCACAATGCATTCACATTTAGTCAACCATACAGAACATGAATAATTTATTTCGATAGTTTCCAAAAGAGTTTATAAACTACAGCGTATATTTATCATTCTGTCTTTGATAAATAGCTATGTGAGCATGGAATGGCCCCAGCAATTAGTGTAGCTATTCATGTAAAAATTTCAAGTATCTTTTCAATATTTTTATGAGATTCTTTTCTTTTCTTTTTCACTTGTATAAAAGAAAGTTTTTAATATATAATTTATGAGTATTTATCTTAGCATTTTAATGGAAATTGAAAACTATCTAATTCCTAGAACAAGTATTCTTAAACCATAAACAGAGGATGACAGATCACATTTACCAAGTCAAATTATCCTTATACTTTTGCTAACAAGAAACTCAAAGAAAAAGACAAAACACAACAATAAAGAGAATGGGATCAGCAGGCGTGAGAGGAAGAAAAGGATTCTGAAGGTAAATGCCATAAAAATGCAACACACACAGTGTGTGCATGTGTGTGTGTGTGTACACTGATGAATAAACTTGAGAATTTTTACAATATGAAAAAACTATACTGGAAATCAACGTTAACATTGATCCATAATGAAGTTACTCTTCTTGAATGTATAAGGCCTCTATATAAAGAACAAAAAATGCCCATTAAAAAGTGGCAAAGACTTCCAGACTGGTTTATAGTAACTTCTCCTAGGGAAATGGACTTCTAGATATTTGACATACATCAAGTCATATGTAAATATGTCACAGGCACAAGAAGTCAGCATTGTATGTAAAACTTTCAGTAAATAAGCTGCTTGTAAATTTTATAAGTATCTTCATACTAATTACACTATAACATAATTTTTGTATTTCTTCTTCACAAATATTAAAAACAGCTCACAAGCAGACAAAGGAAAAGAAATATTACATATTTGCCATATTGATTTATAAATATTTACAATGATAAATATGATGATTTACATAAGTAAACATTTGTTAGTGTGAGATTCCTTTCATGTTATTCCATACAATTGAAATCTTATGCAGCATCCATAACGCAGAGATTCTGAGAGTTAGAATGAATTAGGGAAGTAAATTTACAATATTTGCATTTTGTATCTCTGTAAAAAAATGTGATTACCTAAGAATCAAAACTACTTATTGTCTGACATATAAATATTTTGTGATTTGCCTTTGTTGAAAAAGACTGATGTAATTGTCAGAAATTAAACAAATATTCACAAAAGTTAATGTTTACATCACTTTTCATATTAAAGTGGCAGAATTTAAATGTTCAGTCTGTGCTCCTTTTGTTGTTGTTGCTGTTGCTGTTGTTTCAGGAATTAATATGGTTGTAACACTGGGCAGTTACAATTTACCTGAACCTTCTAAGTTGAGGAATTTTCTACAACATTTTAATGATAACATCAATTTTAATTACCTTAAAATTAAAAATAGCAATTAAACTACACAGAAAAATCACTTTATATCTTTCAGTCTGCTATGTTTCAATATTAATATCTGCACTTTATAAATGTGTATGTTAAAAATGAATAGTTTAAAATATATAAGAAAGGCTAAATGTTCTACTCAGATAAATATATACATATATAATTTAAAATATAAACATATTACACTGCACAATTGAATGGTGTCATTCCTCCATTTGCTTTAAAATGACATGTGTTATTTGTTTCTGAATTGAGTATAAAGAAATGCAGAAATGAAGCAAGAAAAAACAACATTATTTGTTGTCTGAGGAGGAAACAGATCTCCTCAGACTTTTCTGTCTCTTGTTCAAGTCACTTTACCCATCATTTCTGCTCTCGATGTTCTGATCTGAAGCTGTGACGGCCAGATGTCTGCCTAACTTATCTCCGTGAAGAGCCATCTGTGGCTGGTATTTCCTTGTGTACTCAGATCAACACTGTTCACTTCTCTTTGGGCAAATTAGAAGCTATGATGCAAATATAGACTTGAAATAATAAGAAATTGATTGGTGTAATCTAAACTTTTGTGAAGTATTTCCTCTAAAAACTAGAAACAAAATTGAAAAATCAAGGAAAATAAAGTCCTGGTATCAGAGTCAATGACAGAACAGCTGCAGCAAAGGGAAACATAATGGAAACAGATGTCCTCAAATGTGCAGTTGAAAATGGTATATAAACATTGATGCAAAGTAAATTTTAAATAAAATGGGATGTATTAGCTACATAATTAAAAGTAAGAGGAAACAAAAATAATCTTGGTTGAAATCACATTAGAACGATGAATGAAATTTGTTAAAGCACAGACAATAATGTAATACATGGTGGAATTATTTATTTATTTTAATTCCTCTCAACAGCACAGAAACTTGGGGCCTGCGGTGGACATCTGTTACCGCCTGTCTTGATAGACTGAGGCAAGATGAAGAATTGGAGTTCATCCTATAGACTGTGCCAGTTGTTGAACATAAAGTGCAAAACTGCACAATGAGAAATTAATTCGGGAGATTAGCAGTTTGGGAGTTCGTTTAAAATGCAAAAACTTTAAACTCCATTAATTACCCTCAAATTCATAAGTAAACATTCCTGAAGCTACACTAAATATTTGCTAATTTACCTCCAGTGTTGACTCCAAATAGAACTATACACTCATCCCATTTACATAGTAATTGACGGAAAGTTGCTTTGAAGAAAATTGGGAGGAAAACACATTTTACAAATAGAATAAAAATGTGGAAATTCAATTTGAAATACTTTCTGGTTAATATTCACTTTTCATCTTCTTCATTTAGTGATTTTGTTTTGCTACTGTTGTTGTGTTGTTGGTGTTCTTTATATAAACTTTACAGTGTTGGAGCTTGGGTGGGTTTCTCTATTGATAATTCAAGTCAGACCTACTGTAAAGTCCTAGACTGTTTTCAGTTTAGAAATCAGCTTGTGGATATTGTTATGAGGGTTAACATTCATTGTTGAATGTTGTTTTAATATTATTATTATTTCTCCCTTCATAAGTTATTTAAAATTATTTGGACAATGTAAGTTATTATAGTAGATAAACTCTTCTTATTCTACCTCAGAAACATTTAGTATAAGACTTACCATGATTTTTCCAGAACTGTCGAAGTCAGTCTTCACTCCTCTTCCATTGGATTTCCACAGCCTCCATTGAGAGTGAACTCTCCCTAGCAGTGATGACACCCACTTGCAATGTCAGTCCACACAGTATGCATATGTAAAATAGAATATGCATTCAAGGCTAAACTTAGCTATGTACTGGAGCTCTATCTCAAGAAACCTTGCGTTTGGAGTGTCATTAAATGGTGTTACACTTAACTAACATATGCAAGTCCATTGTGCAATTCTCGGCATTAAAGAAAAAAATAATCAAAAGACTCAAGGTTAAGAAAACATGTTTCACTTTCATTCATAGAAAAGAACCCACACAAATATAACCAGTGTGGTGGTTCAACAACTGCCAACATTACACAAACATCATCTCTTAGGTTCATGGTACAATTTTTTATACTTTATAAAAATAAGTACACAGATACATTAATATATAGAACATATTAAAACTTTAAAAGAAACTGAAGAAGCTTTTAATATCTTTAAAGTCTAAACTATACTTTTATCCTTACCATCACTAATGAGTCATGTTCCCTAACTTATGTCGAAACTTACATCTTTGATTTTATCAGCAACTACATGTGTTTCTCTTTTGTTCTTTATCCAGGTATCTGAAAATTTAATTTACATATCCTATATGTTTAAATAGCAGTATTCTCCAATATGTTGTGATGAGGAGGAATAGATTAATGTGCAATATTTTATATTTACTGATGTAAAAATCCCTTACATATAGCTTATAGTATAAACTGTGATCATAAATGTGACTTCATTTTCATAGATTGTCCTCATAATTTTGTGTGGTCTTCTTTTGCCGGAAAATATTTCATGGTGACTAACCTAGCACTCGGATTATTGGAATTCTTGTTATCTCTCACACACAGAAGGCACACCATCAACAATTTGACCATAGACTATCAGGGTATTATATGTAGGGCAGTACATGCTGTGTTTCAATAAGACACTAAAATTTTCTTTCATTATTTTGTTTGACAACAGGGATCAGGAAATAGGAACACAGGCAACATTAGATTGTTTCAGCACACAGTGTTCTCTGTGTTAGTGTTACGGAAGAGGGAATGACTGAAGATTCAAGCTCTGCATTAGTATAAGTTGTAAAATCTGATTACTCAAAATTCAAGGCAAGCAAGAATGGTTGATACAGCGTTCTCTTCATGGCAAGTTTAGCAAACAGTATAGAAACAGCACGAAACCTGTCTTATGTCTTAAGTGACCTTGAGATGTATTATTACTTTGACTGAGTGGTCTAAAAAGTTCCAGTGTCTTTGAAACTAAGCGATATTTTCACAAAATTGCATTGCTATACTTGAGAACAAAAGTTCAGTAGAATTTGCTGGAAATTGAAGTACCAAAGCTGAACCATCAGTGAACTGAGGCTAACTCATGATTTATGAACCAGAATAAAAATCTTAACTTCCCTTTTATTGAGTTTGGACTTTGTTTAAAAACAAACAAACAAAAATCTAAAAAGCAGATTCTTTTAGGAAACTGGGTGACTATTAACAAGGAGAATATTATTATAAAAATTACAATATTCAATTACAACTTTCTATATCTTTAGTTATGGCTATAATGTAGGAGAATAGGTAAACTTATTAGTTGAAATTATGTGTTTGCACTTCTATTACACAAATCACCCTCTAGGTGCTCTTTCTGTGTTGGTAAAGTGAGAAATAGCACCAGAGATGTAGCTCCTGGGAATGTCACTTCAAGAGAGAAGAACAGAATCCATTGTTTTCACAAGGCAGAGCTTCCAGATTATCCACAAACCTTCATTTCAGGATAGAGGAACAGAGTCTTCCTGTTTGAACAGGGTGGAGCTCCCTGTTGATCTCTTATATTTAAGTTCATGAGATTAGCTTTCTTACTAGTATTGCCTTAAGATATATACCTTCAAGAACAGCATCAGAAATCACTACTTGTAGTAAATTAAAATTCAGATTTACAATCAATACTAACAAACTAGCTTCTCAGAATGTCAGGTTATAAATTTGTTCTCTTTTGATGCTGGCTAAAATTTAAATATGTCTAGTCGATCATTTCAAAATTTTAAAAGTTTAAATTGATAATAGAATCTTGTCATATTTAATAGTCATTACTTTCTTCATATTATGTATCACTTTATCAAGGTAAGCTCATATCTAGAAAACAAAATATCCAATATGTGAGAACTAAAATTTGTAATAGAAATCAAAAAATTTAATATTTTTTTGCTATCTATAGAATACTGGAGATGGGCTTTATTATATATTTATATCTATATATATTCTATCTTTACATGCAATAACACCATATTTTTATGCACCACTTCTATGCTATAGCAGTAAAATACCATGATGGTGGTAACTTTGGAAAATGAGAGTGTACTTGAGTTTATAGCTCTAGAGGGTTAAGAATCCATCATGACAAAGCAGAATCTGGGCAGCAAATGGCATGAAGGATGGCAGGAGCAGGAAGCTGAGAAATCATCTCTATTACCACAAGCATGAGGCAGAGAGGTCAAATAAGAAACAGGGAGGCTACATAATTTCAAAGGCAACTTCTAGTGATGTACTTCCACCAGCTCGACCATACCTTATAAGCCTCCCTCAAAGAGTACCAATAATGGAGGGAGGATATAAGTCTTCAAGTGCCCGAGGCTATGGGAGACATTGATCATTCAGTTCACCAATCTGTTCTTTATGTTTACTTTAAAGAATATTTAGAATATTATAATACTAAATATGTTGTAAATTTTCTCTACAAAAATAATTATGTATTGAAATATTTAGGAATAATATCACAGAAAACTATTATTACACAAAAATACTAACATAATTGGTTTCAATTATTTGGACACATTTTTGGTAGTTAGTTCCTTGAAATGTGTATTGTAGGTATGAATTGTGTGCTATATGAGTGATAATATCATCTTGTGGCATCTATTTTCTATGAGAAAAAAAAATTTATAGTAATTTTATTAAATATTATTCTCATTCCTGTAATGAAATTTCCTAACAAAATCAGCATAAAGTGATGAAGGATTTAAGTGGCCTCTCAATTTGAGAGTCTATCATGGCAGGGTAGTGATGATGGCTGGAGTTCTCCATGTGCTGTATATACTGTCAGAGAGCAGAGAGCGAATAATCCAGATATTCAGTTTGTTTTGTTTTGTTTTGTCCTCTTCATTTAATCCAAGCATCACATCATAGAAAGAAGCTGCATCCCACATTTAAGGTGTGTCCCCTCTCACTTAACTCAGTCTAGACACTCTCTTACATACAGTTTTAGAAATGTGTCTCTCCTAGGATATTCTAGATCCTGTAAAATAAACATTAAACATTAATCATAAATATAGATAAATTGAAAATGAAATGTAGCAATGTTAGAATTGGGTGAAACTTTAGTGTTTTGGGATGATCTTTGTACTGTTGCTGCTGATAGGTTTTTCTTCAGTAGCTATGCAATCTGACTTCTCTTCTCAAGGGAAAATGAGAGAATGAATTCACCTTGACTTTGATAGGTTTCTCATCAGATTCAACTGCAAGAAATGTCAGACATAAAATTGTTTCTGTGTTGCCATAATGCTTCAGGGAAGGGTCGTTTTTTATTTGTCTTTTGCACTGTATAATTTACTTTGCAATTCCAAAAAAGCAACTGTCAAAACTGAGAGTGGGGAAAGCAGCACATTCCTTTGACCTTATTCATTTCTATCCTCTTGTCTGGCATTAATTTTTATTATCTTATGTACTGAAGTTAAAATCTCCACCATAAGTCTTAATATATAACTCAACAAAGACAAATAGGCCCTGTGTTCTGTTTTTGATTAAAACCTAGTGAATATGAATGCTGAATTGTAAATGTTTTCTGCAGGTATCATATCCCTGACTCTAGTAGTTCAATTCCACTGCTTCTTCACAAATTGAATCAGGACATTGCCATTTTCACAACAGTATCCACCAGAGTTGTAGAGAATTTAGTTTTTTCAGTATTATCAAAGAGATAGTTATTCAAATAATCCATACTTATTTTAACAGATTCCTCAACATGATAATAAAATCATGGTCTCTGACATAAAATGAAATGTAGTCTTCTTAATTAATTTCTATGTATATGTTACTTTGAGTAAGGAACAGTCAGCATTTTGTCCAGAGTAGAATTCCCACAAGAAAATGTTAAGCTTTCTACGCCACTTGCAAACCCTGCAATACTTTTTCACATAAGATTTTAAAAGTGTTGCTTTTCTCTGTTATATCACTTTCCCTAATATTATAGTCATGTTTGTTTATTTTCTCTGTAACTTAAGATATCTAGTATAATTGTTATTGTTCTCCCTTATCAATAAACTCGCATAACTTTTCATAAACTAGAGGTAGAAATATATGTGACCTGAAGTATTAGAGTATAAAAATCATGTTACAAAATTTGAGATAGTGATTCATGAGGCACTTTTCAAGCTATGTACGTTTTTGTACTTCCTTCAATAGCTTTTTGATTTTAATAATGCTTATGATTGTTTATATCAATATTTTATTAGCATAAAAAAGTAAGATAAAATGATCTTCTATGTTCATACTATAACTAAAATATTCTAATCTATCTGATAATATGCAAATTTAATTCACTTTCTCAGATGAAAATAGACTACATCAAAATGACAAAGACAATGTGTATCAATTCACAATATAACAGAAGCACCAACATCCTGGCTCTCTTGTCTCTACCCACAGTACAATATTAAAACTGAAGCACATATTTTAAAGTACAATTTCCTAGTGTAAGTTTGCATATTAATAATAAATGAAAACTAGAGGCATATTATTATTAAGGTTAGAAGAAGCAAACTGTGTCAAATTAGATTCATTTTATGAATCTGAAAAATGAAAATTTTTGAAGTACTACACCAGGAAAAAATGGAAGAAACATGATATACTTATTGGCCATTTTAAACTCAATTATTCTAATTAAAAATCAGTTTTCTTTCCCATGTTTGTTACATCTAAAAAAGAAAACTAAAAAAGTCTAAGATTTAAAATTTGCTTAAGGTGCTGTTTAGTTTGCACTCCTAAAATGATTTCATTAAATGTAACAAATTTAAGTTGATGCATTATTCATTTGAAATACTGCATTTAACTCAGAAATATGACCAGCTGAAAGAAAGTAACTTCAGCTTTAATCACATATTGAAATAGAGACAAAATTGAACGGATCTTAATTGTCTTGGCCCACAAAATGCTGATTCTCATTTACTTTTTTTCTGGAAATAATTACAACACCCAGTGTGAACTGTTTTTGAAGCTGTAAAAGCCAATCATATTAGTATTGAACATTTATATAGCTTTTATTCACTTTCCTGGAAAAAAATTCAAGGCAATTTTGTCCTAAATAACACGTTTGTCATTAACAGTAAGCCAAAAATGCAGTATGTTTCTGGCCAAATTCACACTATGAAAAAAATGACACGAGAACCAATGTGTCTATGATAGCAAATGTATCAAGACTAAATACATCAGCTAATGCATTTTATCTCTGCTGTGTGTGAGAGAGAGACAGAGACAGAGAAGGAAATAATGAGAGAGTGAGAATGAAAGAAAGAGAATATAAGAGAGAGAGAAAGAGAGAGAGAGAGAGAGAGAGAGAGAGAGAGAGAGAGAGAGAGAGAGAGAGAGAGAGAGGAGAGATCCTCCATGGGAAACCTACATTAAATGTAGTTACTAAAGCACCATCTCTGACATCAAGACACATGTGAATATCAAGATGAGACTTTCAATTAGACATTGGAAAACAAAATAAATTAAACATAAAGTGATTTAAAGAATAATTTAATGATGTGGAATCCCCCTTTGTATGCTGTGATTTTCATTAATGAATAAAGAAACTGCATTGGACTTTAGCAGGGCAGAACATAGCTAGGCGGGACAAACTAAATTGAATGATGGGAGAAAGGAGACAGAGTCAGACAGAAGCCATGTAGCCCCACTGGAGACAGACACTGGAACTTTGTTGGTAAGCCATAGCCTTGTAGAAAAACACAGATTAATAGAAATGAGTTAATTTGATATGTAAGAGTTAGCCAATAAGAAGATAGAGCTAATGGGCCAAACTGATTTAATAGAGTTTCTGTATGATTTGGGGGCTCTTCAGCCAGGTACAAACAAGCAGCCTTCTTCCGACAATTTAATCATAAAATAAAAATTTTTATGGTTCAATATTAGTACCTGTTCTTTGTCTATTATTTAGGTCTTCAAATCAATATTTGCATGCAAATTATGTTTATGTGTGTATGTTAGTGCAGGATTTTGTATATGACTTCACTGCCAATGGAGGTCAAAAGAGCACATCACATCTCCTGGACTTGTAGTGAAAGTTGGTTATGAGGAGCCAAAGTTTGTGTCAGGGCTTTAGCTTGGGTCCTCTATAAGAACAGCAGGAGCTATTGTGTACTGATCCATCTCTGCTATATGAAACCAGTATGTCCTTATTTTATTCACATTGTTTATCCTCATTTGTACAAATTCTGTGTATCTGTATGATGACCAGGCTGAATAACAGCCTCGTGATAAAGATCAATCTTATATAAGATCACAGCCATATGCTAGGAGGACACACGCTTGCATGAGTTATTACAGCCTTGGAAAGGGATAGCATTGAGCATCCATATCTGATGGGAATGACAAAAGTCAAAAAGCCAGCTTGACAAAGACCCATAAAAAACAAATCTCATGTTGGCTGTTGTGCCAATTTTAGTTTTTATCTTTGCAGGTTGCATGCTTGGGAAGCTTTTAATATTTGTACAATTTAGGAATGTTGATTTGGACTGACAGAAAATTTCTTATAAATTATTAGTACCTTCTCCTATGAATACTGCTTTTAAGCTTCCCTAGGAGAGTCTTGAACTGTTCCAGCTTTTAGGAAAATGTCCTTATCTGTCTGTACTCAAAATCTTCTTTATGGTTTATATACATTAAGAAGTTAGAGATCTCTTTATGAATCTCTGAAATACTCTTGAAACATCTACCCATGTATTACTTAGCAGCAAGAGAATCAGAACAAAATAAACAAAAAAATCAGACAAGATTTGGTGGGCCACAGATCAGATTACAAGTATATTACTACTATAGACTCGGGTGTTTGCATGGCATATACAACAATTAAGTTAGAGTAGGCGGAGTTACACAGAGAGTTATATGATGGGAAACAGAGTGGCATGGAAAGATGATAAAAGAATGAGGTGTTGGCACCTCTCTTTCTTTCTTTTTTTTTTTTTTTTTTTTTTTTTTTTTTTTTTTTTTTTTGGTTTTTCGAGACAGGGTTTCTCTGTGGCTTTGGAGCCTGTCCTGGAACTAGCTCTGTAGACCAGGCTGGTCTCGAACTCACAGAGATCCGCCTGCCTCTGCCTCCCGAGTGCTGGGATTAAAGGCGTGCGCCACCACCGCCCGGCTGGCACCTCTCTTTCTTAGAAGAACTGGGTCCTACAGAGCCATTATGGTGTGATATGACCAAGGAAAAATGAATGCCAAGATTAGGCATATAAATAAATTCTATAAAGATATAAAAAGTAAACATTGTATTGTGCCATAAATTGAATAATAACTGTAGTTACTTTGGCCTAAGGATTTTTTGTGGGCACTCTGACCATGAAGAATTAATAATATATCACTCCAGACATGGTAATGTGCCTGGGATGGCTTGGATATTTCCTTTTTGTCTATCATCTTTGAAATCACAGTAGCTGGCAGCCTGAGAGTGGGCTGTCATATGCCTCTAGATTCTTAAAAGTTGGATTATGGAAATGATGTGTAAAAACGATTATAAAAGATTACTCTGTTTTGTCAAGGTTTATCAGTGATAACTAAAAAAAATGTAGAAGAGGAATAATTTGCAGTTGGTGTTTTAGTCTGGATAGACACGAATTTGTTTTTTGTGTTTTCTTTAGGCTCTTTCAATTTGACAGCATTTCATGTATGTATAATAAAATATTATCATAAAACCCCAATTCACAATTTCCCTCCTTCTCCCTAGGAATCCCTAAATCTTCCTCTTCTAAGGTGTTAGAAGAGCAAGTTTGAGGAAATTTCAAGTTACTATCATCAGCCATTTAAACAATGCATCTAGATAGTGTTTTCTTGTAAGAATGTAGTTTCTTAAAAGTCAAGCAATCAGTCTCTGTAATATTGCATGCAAGCATGTTTGGGCAGCATAAATTACCTTGATATTTTTAGTTATTATAGTATTTTAAACAAAGATGAAAGTTTAGGAAAAAAAGACTATCTTCTCAAAGGGTTGTGAGAGAAGAGGTTAATGTGATCAAAATACATTGTCAAAGAACTAATTTTTAAAAATAAAATAAAATAAAAATAAAAAAGTGAGCTTTCTTTCAGAATGTATTTTACACATCTTTGAATGACATGGTTTGGAAATTATCTGCTATATCTGATATATAAAAAATCATATCTATTTAGTTATAAAGTTTAGTTTTGATTTTTATTTTCTGAATTGTACACCATATTTAACTATACTTGTGAACACAGTGAGTGATTGGTTGCCCCTTTGTAAAAAAAAGTTTTAATAAGTGTTGTGGGGGCTGTGGGCCACTTCCCGCCTCCCAGCTCCTGGCTGCCCGGCTAGCTTATGCCCCAAAATAACAACACACAAACTGTATTCATATAAACACTGCTTGGCCCATTTCTATTAATGTGTGTAGCACCCCAAGGTGCGCTTACCGGGAAGATTCTAGCCTACGTCCATCCTGGGTCGGGGCTTCATCGCATCTGCCTCAGAGAGGAGAGCTATCCAGTCTGTCTGAGGCATCTTACCTCACTTCCTCTTCCTCCCAGCATTCTATTATGTTTACTCCACCCAACTATGTTCTAACCTATCAGAGCCAAGCAGTTGCTTTATTAATTAACCAATGACCTTCCTCCATCACATAAGAAATATTTTAATATTTCTTAGATGCAGTAAATGTTCAGCCACCTTTTGTAAAACTAAATGGAGGACACTGTTCTATGTGAGTGCACAGCTCATGATTTCCCATTTATAAAAGCCCGTGTATTGAAAGGGGGGTTACAAAAGTGAAATGTATCCTTTAAATAAATGTAGTTCATAAATCTGGGTAATAAGTTTAGGAATAATTATAACTCTTTAGAAATAAAATTTAGTATACTTTCTTACTTAAAGCCATAGAGGTTTCATTTGCCATCATAAAATGTAACATTCACTTCACAGTATTTCAATATAACTATTATTAATATCATATGAACCTGTGGTGTTATAGCTATAATACAGTATCAGGGCAACATGCTTGTAGTAACATTACTCATATCAATTCTTAATACACTATAAATAGTGACTAAGAACTCATGAAAGAAACATACAATATTATACTTTGACTCTAGAAAACACAGCTATTGCACCTTTCAGTAGGTAAGATCATAGTAGAGTATTGAGTCTGAACACACACACATATATTCACACACATACATACACACAGAAAGAGAGAGGGAAGTGTACATAAGCATTTAAATGAGCTAACAGATATAACTAGTTTTAACCTGTTTTTTGTTTATGTTGAAAACATAAGGAGAGTGGACAACTATCTATTGGTTCTGGTTTTAGTGAAATTGTTCTGAGTTTCTCTCCATTTAATTTGATGTTGGTTATATGCTTGTTTTAAATCACCCTGTTAGGTTTAGGTATGTCCTTTGTGCCAATAATCTCTCCTGGACTTTTATAAAGAAGGACATTCATGAACCCTAATAGTAAGATGACTTCCAGGAGTTTTTGAAGGCAATAATAATGAGGGCTCTTAGTAGTAAGGCATACAGAGTCTCAGTTGAGAAGCTTCCATTGGTGGGACTAGTGTTCATTCATCTGAGTTGTTGGCCAAAGAGTTCCTATGGAAATCCCTAAACAACTCAGGTTGTTGCTCAGACAAAAGGTTACATTCAGGTAACTGAACATGGGATGGGGGTGTCAGGGGCATTGTAAAGAACAGCATCCTCACTGTACATTAACTATCAAGAAGTTCAGCTGGTGAATACATGGAGACCTTACCCATATGTTGCAGTCTCTTTGATGCAGGAAGATAGTCTCTACAGGTTACAGTACAAAACTAAAACATGGATGCCAACACAGTCATAAAACCTTTACTTACAAATTGTACTGTCTGCAAACTATGCTAGGGCAATTGTGTCACAAACCCTATGGGAGTAGTCAACCAATATCTGATTTGACTGAAGGACTACTATATGATAAGAAATGCACACCCAACACTGGTTGAATAACCAAGAACTTGACACAACATAATCCATTAATCTAGGATGAAACTAAACACATCTGGTAGAAAAAATATTCTGCTATACTCATAGATTAGGGGCTTATCCAATTGTTATCAGAGATGCTTGTTCTGGCAACAGATTGGAAGATGAGGGGATCCAAGATTATATAATGACTTCAGGGTATACAGGTTTACATGGTTCCAGGTTGTGGCCCTGTCTCATACAGAGAGTGGAGAAATATCCAAATATATATATATAATTTGAAAACTTCAAAATGTTCAGGTCTATTTGAATATCCAATACCTATCATTCAATGCTCAGACTAAAGGTATAGATATTATTTTTTAATTAAATTATAATTGCATAATTTTCTCCCTTTTTTCTGACTCTCTCCAAACCTTGGCAAATATGTTTCCCCCTCATTTCCTTTCAAATGCATGGCCTCTTTTACTTTGGAGAAGACCTAATTAAGAAATTATTTTCCTGTATTTATATTCTAGACAATTTTACAGTAAAACAATAATAAATAACAGTAATATAAAACAGATATAAAATGAGAAAAAGTAGTATAATAAATTTCATAATTTAATAAAGCATGTTAAATATACTTTTGCAACCAACAATTTCATTTTTTATTTCATGATTTAATTTAAGCATATTTGGCAGTGGATAAATTTTATAATGGTGCAAAAAATATTTCTTTTTTGGTTTTCTAAGACAGGGATTCTCTGTGTAGCTTTGGAGTCTGTCCTAGAATTAGCTCTTTAGATCTGTCTGGCCTTGAACTCATAGAGATCCTCCTGCCTTTGTCTTCCTAGTGCTGGGAGTATAGGTCTGCTCCACCACCTCCCAGTACATAAAATTTTTTAAATGAATAAAATATGAGTAATATTTATGTCATTATTTATATGTGTGGTACACAGGCTGTTTTATATGAACATAACAAAGTTAGTAACTATTGTAAGTCTTCAATATTAAGTTCTAAGTGATTATTTTCAAGAAAACTCATTTATTTCATGATGGCTTATAATTATTGTATAAAAACAGCTTTTGAAATTTGTTCTGAAATATATGGATTCAGTGCTTAGAGTTTGCAAAGTTACATATAGCTTGCATACATTTTTACAACAGAATAAAATTTTCTTTACAACATTTTTTTCTCTGATTTTGAGAAATTCTTAGGAGCATAAAAGGAAATTGATCACAATTAACCTACTTCCTCCTCCAGTTTCTTTCTATATTTGACAACATTTCTCCATGCCAATCTTCTCACTTTTAGTTGTTTTAACCCACTAAGTCCACTAGTGTTGCCCGTTTTACTTGAATGTGGTGCCTTCACTGGAATATGGCAAGTCTACCGGGGGCCATATTATTGTAAACAAATGACTCTCCCTCTCAGCAACTATCAATTGCAGGTGTTTCCATAATTCAATTAAGAGTATAAGGCATGAACAAAGTAAATATTACTGATGTTAATTTTCAAATAAGCTTTCATACATACACTGAAATTTTACTGATTTGTTAATGATTTTAAATGTTTATTTTGTAGTATATTTATCTTGAAAATACTTGCCTATAAACAATAAAATAAGCAAAGCATAATATTTTAAATATTTTTTTACTAATTTATACTTAAGTATTGAAAATATTCAAAGATTTATACAACAGTGGCATTTTGTACTGAATTGATTCTTGAAATGTAATCAATTAAAACATAAAATTTGAAAAAGTGTTTGTTTTATGAAGTCAATTGTTTGATAATGTCTTAGTTGGGGTTTCTACTTTAATGAAGATACACCATGACCTCAGCAACTCTTAAAAAGGAAAACATTTATTTAGGGCTAGCTTACAATTTGAGGGGTTTAGTGCATATTATCATAAACCGACCATAGAGGTATGCAGCAGACAGGGTGCTGGAGAAGGATCTGATAATTCTACATCTTGATCTGCAGACAGCAGGAAGTATATTATGACACATGCTGGGCATAGCTTGAGGATATATGACCTCAGTGCCTGCATCCAGAGTGACATACATCTTCCTACAAACCCAAACCTATTTCAATAAGGCAGCACTACCTGATATTGCCACTTACCTGTGACAAGATATTTAAACACGTAAGTCTATTGGGGTCATACCTATTAAAATCATCACAGATAATGTTTTTAAGTAACAAACATTATTGACTGCAACTGGTGTTGATTGTAGCTTATTATAGCTTATTGACTTTTCCAAACTTCCTAAAATATTTACTGGTATATGAGGTAATTTTATCATTTTGATAAAAGTTTGATAAAGTTTTTCTTAATAGGTGAATAGTAGTATATCAAGAAAAGTTTATTGAGTATTTACTTGATGAAAACAATTTTCAAAAGATAGTAGACTTTTTCGTGCAATATCTTATTTGAAAATTTTTTATATTGATTGGCATATTCTTTTATTATATATTTTTAATTTTATAAATTTATTAACACTTAAAATTTTATATCTAGAATGATAAATATTCCTGATATTACTAGAGTCACAGTTGATATATTTCCACGCATTTAAATTTTAATATGGAAATTGTATTAATGTGACTCAAAAATACATTCATGGATATTTCAAAATCTTATATTAATAGAATAAAATAAATATGTGAACAATTAGGACTTTCAAGAAAAAGAGAGAGATAATATGGAAAAATATAATTAAAGACATGTAATTAAGGAGCAATATCTTGGAATTTGGTAGATTGGTATTTTTCTAGTATTTCTCAACATTAGAATATTATCATTTTAAACATACTTAAGGCATTTTAGAAATTTAAATTGTTTTCTCACTTAAAGGCACTTAAAAACAATTTTACAAGATACTGATTTTTGACATTTACTTATTAAACCAAAGGAAGGAAGAGAACTAGAGACTAAAACAATATTGTAAACGTAACTCATTATTAAGTACCTTTCTCTAAAAATTATACACCTTGCCCTGCTGTTTCCAAGACTGCTTCCTTTCAAATACTCTACAGTGTAGTTGGTGGCAGCTTGTTGGTTCCAGGCCACTTAGCCCTGAAATTATCACACAAAAACTGAATTAATTAAATTACTGCTTGGTCCATTATCTCTAGCTTCGCATTGGCTAACTTTTACATATTAATTTAACTCATTTATATTAATCTGCATATGGCCATGTGGCAGTGGCTCACCAGTAAAGTTTCAGCATGTCTGATTCTGGTGGCAGCTCCATGGCCTCTATATAACTCCACCTCCTTTCTCTCAGATACAGCCTAACTTTCCCTGCCTAGTTCTGATTTTCCTTGCCATAGGCACAAAGCACTTCTTTATTCATTAATCAATAAAAACAACACATAAACATAAATATCTCCCACACTACTACAGCTGTCTACAGTGCTTTTACTTTGGGGCTGCTTCTAATAGGGTGGTGTCTTAGACTGCGTGGCCTGGGAACAACTCAGAAATGTGTTTGCCTTCTCTAGGTGTTGACATGCACACAAAGCGCTGAACCCACAATAGTAGTAATTTTATATATGTTATTGGGGATAATTGGAAAATGCTAAATCTATAATCATTGAAATATAGGTGACTCATGTTATTTTGTAGTCCCAACAATCATAAAATGTGTATTTTACCCTAGAGACATATTAACACCAATATACTTTCAGGATCATAATTAAGGTTATACCTAGCACCGGATGTGAGAAGATCTGCTGAAGATATGGGCTAAACTTTTTTGAAAATGAGATAGAGAAAATTGTCTTTGTCTTTCAAACTTGTCTCTATTTCAATCACCATTTTCCCTAAAAACAAATAAATAAATAAATAACTGAGCACTATTTTCTGAGTTTTTTATACCTGTTATAACAGGTTAGTAATTTATGTTTTTGTGTGTTCTGAACAACAATATAGATGTTCTTAAACATATGGCTAAAATATATTATTCTGAACATATTGCTCCAAATCCTTGAGAGGTTTTTTTTTTTTCACAAAGAATTGGTAACATTTCAAATGTGGATTCCTGATAATGGTTAATGATTACTTCTTGCAGTTCATTCTTTCTAAACTTTTATTAATCTCTGCATGGAATATTTGGCTATATTATACAAGTCAAACCATTACATATATCTTATGTTCTTTTATTCTTTGTTTTCACCTTATCAGTTTTTTACAATTACGTTAGCATTTTTGAGAAAAAATAAGAAACAGCTCAAATTTGATAATTCCAATTATACTGTTATATTAATCTACTGATTTACTACATTTTTATTAATCATGGATAGCCTAATATTAGAGTGAAAGTTGTACTTCTTCATTCACTGTACTTGTTCATGTAATAATTGTATTATTTATTTATTTATATTTTTTCTTTACTCTAGGTTAGCCTTTCAAGTTCTAAGTGTAAAACCTATTTACAAAACCTTCAATATTACAATAATGATAGTACTGCTGATTGCAGGTTGGCAACTGAGTTTGTTTCATGCTTCCAGACATGTCTTCATTATCCATAGGTTTGAGATCCCTTCCATGTAATAGGAAAGTCCTCATTCACATACATTGAAACACAATAAATTCTTTACATTTTTTTTCTGCAATACACCAATAACACTTTGTGTTCACACTCAAAACTCTCTGGCATGCTTATTCTATGAAAATTCTCTTTGCCATTTTAAGGATTGAATAATCTCATCACTGTGTCTTTGTTATGAAAAGTGTGTTACAGTAGGAGTGAACTGTCCACCTTTCTATTCCTAGAATAGAGCAATTCTCTTTGGCAGAATGGGACTTAATGAATATGCATGAAAAGTCCATTTGAAAATGAAACTTGATGAGCATTTTATTCTTTTAAGATGTAGAGTACAATGCAACTAATTGGTAAGTTACCACAGCTTCAATTCTTGTAGATTTCATTTAAAGTATCATTGACAAAACTTTAGATCCCTGTGAATAAGAATGAATTTTTATTTTTTTAATAAGCAATGAAATTGGGAAAAGTATTATGAAAATTCTGTTTATTTTGGTTTAACTTTGTATATGAAAAATGATAGTTACCATAATGGTAGTTACAAAGTTTTGGCCATTATGAAAGTCATTTTGAATGACTTTCTACAAAGAGCATCACTAATGCTTGAATATAAAACATACTTCACATTATCATGTTCAACAATGATATTATTTTGAAAGCAAGTTACATAGTTTTAAAGTTGGATTATCTGTGTGAATGACTGAGGAAACCATTTTGAAATGCAGTAAGTGTAAAGCAAGTGTAGATGTGGCATAGTCTTTTTGTGTAAAATCACCTCTCACTATTGAACATAGATTTGCATGTATAAAATATTTTAAAGTGTTCAGGTAGTCAATGAGATACATTGTAGAAGCTATTATACATTAAGTTAATACAATGAAGAGACACTAAAAATGTTTTTATGATAGCAGATATTTATTTGCAAGTGGTCATGCTTATATGCCTAAACTTGGATGAATATTCATTTTCTTACAAATCAAATGACTTCCCCACCCCAAAATTAAATGTTTGTGAAAATAAAATAATTTGATTTTATCATTTTAATATTCAAGTTGTGTGTTATGAACTTATGCATATAAATAGCCATGTACCTTCAAGTTTTCTTTCAAAGTAGATAGGTTCTTTCCTTTATGTAAGTAAGTTTTATATTTAAGTAACCATGTTCTTTAAGACTGAGAATGTAGGGAAAATGTTATACAGTGATCACAGAATAATTGCTAAATGAAGCCAAAGAACACAGAGCAAATTCTAATAAGACACATCTAGGGGATAATAATTTTATACTGAAGAAGGTTTATGAAACATTTTATTTAGTGAACACTGGAGGTTTGAGCAAGCTAGGATTTCTGAATTTATGCTATAATTTGAAATCTATATAGAAACAATGTGGTACAGATGACAATTTTCATAATTATTCTGAAAAGCTCCATGTGAAGAAAGATAAAAAAACAAAGATTTATTTAGGGAAAATATTTGTGTAGTATCCTTAAAGCTGCATTTATATATATAGAAAGAGTGAAGTTTCTCCTCAGAGTGAAGACTGTTTTATTTTTTTTTAATGATTTACTTCTGTTTATGTATAACTCTCTTTACTCTTATTACTCTCTTAGAAGCCTATGAACATTTATCCAACACTGTGACCCATTTAGAGTTTTTTTTTTTCTTTTTTTTTTTTTTATCTGAATTTGTCAATACTGGGTGCATTTCTGTAATTACTTTTTTGACCAGGAACACTTTTTCTTTTTTAAAATGCTAAGAAAGTGTGGCTAGGCCCAACTTTGCAACTGCTCTGCCCAGCCAAACTTGGCAGAAGGATATTCACCATCAGTTCTGGTACTACCAGCAGGGAGCTGAGCTTGTTATCTCAACCCTGGGAAGCAATAGGCCCATGCTGCCACCAAGTAACTTACAGAATACTGCCAACAAATCCCATTCAAGTGCTGAGCCTTCTGAAGGAGCCAGAGTTTGTGCTGGCAGCATAAACCAGGAAGCAAACACCATTCTTTTTTTTTTTTCTGCTAATGCCCAATCAAGAAAACTTCTCTTAAAGGAACTGCAGTGGCCCTGCTTGCCGCCAGCAAACAGAGCCTATCTTGAAAAAAAAAAGCCATCTATTAATAAGACATGTGTGATTCTGTTCTTTAGTGTCTAGAAATCCTTTCCAAGCTCTTTCAGATTTTATGTGGACTTAGCCGGCACACATTTGTGTGCCAATCTGTTTGCCAAGTTTGTTTATTTGTTCCTCAGGCCACCCAGACCCGAAATAGCCACATAGAAACTTTATTATTACAATACTGCTTGGCCTATTAGCTCACATTTCTTATTGACTAGTTGTTATATCTTAAATTTTTCCATTTCTATCAATCTGTGTATCATCACATTATTGTGACCTAATAGTAAGGTTCCATCTGGGGTCCCGTGTCTGTTTCCCATGGCAACTACATGGCTTCTCATTGACTCCACCTACTTTCTCCCAGCATTCAGTTTAGTTTTCTTGCCTATCTATATTCTGTCCTTTCATAGGCACAAACAGCTTCTTTATTCATTAACTAATTAAAGCAATACATATACAGAAGGAATTCCCACATGAAAAATATTTATATAGTGTCTTTAAGTATATTTATATAGTCTCTACATTTATTTATGAAGAGATAACAAAGTTTCTCTTCAGGGTAATTTGAATGTTCCTATAACCATTATATTTGATTCTGTAAAAAGGCAGGTTTACAGTAAAGACCAGTTAGAAAATATGTTCATTTTCAAGTCTGAGTTAAGAAATGGCTTTTTTTTTTTCTGCATGGTATCCTATAAAAAAATTACAATGACTATAATTACTTGTTCATTTTTAAGCTATGTTTTACTGGGAATAGGGCTTTAATGGAATTAAAACATACATACAGGGAACTATGGAGTTGGCTTGGTCTAGTTACCTTGAGAGGCATGCCTCACAAGTTTTATAGTTTAGAGTCCATAGATCCTGGGGCACAAAATGTCTTCCATTCCTGAGAGACCAATGAACCCTCTCAGGCAGTGAAGCATTCAGGTTGCTTTGTGTTTCTCTGTATATCCCATTAGAAGTCAAGGAAACATGAAAGCTTGACAGAACAATTGGTCTTAGACATTAATCTCTGTAGCTTGAAAACATTACTGTATCCTGCCAAGTACGACTTCATTGATCCTGGAAAATGACATTATATTTTGTTTCTGATAAAAGTGTAAAAATTCTGCTGGCTCTAAATAAAATTGTCACAGCCTCAGTTGTGCTGTGGCCCCTCCAATCAGTCTGATTTAATATTTCCCTGCTGTATCATGTGACCTTGGCCCAATAATACATGCTTTGTATTTTTGTATCTTGTCCTAAATATACATGCATTAGTATGAATTAAGGAAAAATATGTTGTTCAGACATAATATAATAAGTCATAATTTGCATTGTGCAAATCTATATAATAAATGGGCATATTTATAATCATATATACTTTCTCTTGAATCGTTTGATAGAGATTTGTTTTATGAAATCATATATATAAAATTTAGTAAATCATTGCCTGTGAAATAAAAAATTTCTAAGAGCATCAGTGGATACCATGACTACCTTAACTCAGCAGCACATGTTAGACAGAGAGATATTTTCCTACAGTCACAGAAACCGTGGATCATGCATATGCCAGAACATATAAGTTTATGTGCTTTGAAACAAACATTACACACTAAAATATGTTCAAAGAAAAAAGTTATATACCTTTGCTTTCATCTCCAAAAGGCCTACCGCACATAGTATATATGCATGTGTGTTCCCATGTGTGTGTCATACATCTATGTGCAGGTCCAAATGTTCATGTATACATGGGTATTTGGGGGAACAGAAGGTGACCTCAGGTGTTGTTACCCATGATGGTTCTATAATTTATCCAAAAATTTGGGATCTCTAAACTGAATCTAGAGTTCTCAGATAGGTGCTATTATGGTTAACCGTGTTACTATAGGCATCCCCCAATTCAAATCTAGAGCATTAGAAATAGAGACAAGCCAGTATGCCTAACTGGCATATAGGTGGATTCTGAGGTTCCTCCCTCTTATCCCTACACGTCTGCATCAATTACTGTAGTCACTGAACCATCTTCTCATCCCTTATGTTCATCATTTTTACAGGTCATTTTAAAAGGTGATCCAAAGTGCTATATTGCTTATATCATTGTTCATTCTTATTATCTTATATTTCAGTGTAAACTAGAGCATGACACATTGCCCAATTGGTTTAAAGGTTACATATGTAAAGTCTATGTATGTATCCCTGTGTTTTTGCCCACTATTACTCCATTCATTTGCTTTTTCATGTACTTAAACTTTTCTACATATCAGCTATTTTCATGAAATTATTATATAGGCTACAGTTGTATTGTTACTCTTTATGGTATTGCTATTTAAAACCACCTTCTTATTTTAGAATTATTGCATTATGTTTCAACATTTTTAAAAGTGTGTAAAATTTTATTTCCTAATACTCAGCTTTAATACAAAAAATGAGTTTGCTGTTTTTTTCTTTTTCATTGAGTGCCTTTATTTTCATTTTAGTCATCCAAAGACAGAGTCTCATAAGTTTTATACTTTCCTCAGATTAGAGAAGTCAGATATGTTGGTTTTCCCTTTTGTCATCATCAGAAATATACCTACTCATCTTTAAAAGTTTTGTCATTTATGTGTTATGTCTTATTAAATGCAAGTTATTTTATGTAAAGTGAATTGAATAAAGACTTTGATTTATATAGCAAATAAAACCTGATTAACAGATGACAATCATGAAAGACAAAATGATTCAACTTTTTCATAGTTTTACCATAAGTATATTAATTTTACTTGACAAATTCATTAATAAAACTCAATAAACTGAACAACACAAAATGTATGTATGAGATTATTATTAAGTGCAACTGAATGCATTGAAATTGGTCATTTCTTACTCCTGTGTCTGTTTATTTGCCATGGTTCATTTTCCAATACTTAATAAATGCACTAGGGATAATGATTTTCACATATCTTCCACAATTTGCCCAAGGGGATAAACATAAAATCAGGGGTTGATGGCCTACAGAAGCTTCCATTCTCAGAAACTGAGTTGCCAATTTACATATTACTGCTAGCAGTAAAAGTGGCTCACTAAGCAAAAGATGGAGAGACTTTACTTCATTTGCTTTTAAATATGCAATTTGCTAAATGTTGTCTTCATAGTCCTCATAAACAGGATGTAAACCAAATGCCTACTATTACTCAGAAATACCTTTGTCTTATATTTCTATTGCTGATATAAAACAGCATGACCCGAAGCAGTGTAGAGAGGAAAGGGTTTATTTCTTCTTTCTACTCTGGGTCAAACATACTCTACCACTACAAGAAGTCAGAGTGGAACTCAGGGCACGAACCTGGAAGCAGAAATTGAAGTATGTTTCACAAATAAATGCTGTTTACTGGCCTGTTCCTCCTGGGTCACTTGCTCAGGCTTCTTTCTTAAACAACACAGGACTACCTTCCCAAGGGGGTACCACCATCCACAAGAAGTTGTGCCATCCCACTTTAGTCGCTAATTAAGAAACTGTCCCATAGACTTGCTCACAGGCAATCATTTGGGAGAATTTTCTTAGTTGAGGTTCAATTTTCCTGTAGACAGAAGTTTATGGTTTGCCCAGTCCCACAACCATTTGAGTCCCAAATAAACACACAGAGGCTTATATTAATTATAAGCTATTTGGCCTATTAGCTCAGGCTTATTTTTTTTTTTTTTTTTTTTTTTTTTTTTTGGTTTTTCGAGACAGGGTTTCTCTGTGGTTTTGGAGCCTGTCCTAGAACTAGCTCTTGTAGACCAGGCTGGTCTCGAACTCACAGAGATCCGCCTGCCTCTGCCTCCCGAGTGCTGGGATTAAAGGCGTGCGCCACCACCGCCCGGCCTCAGGCTTATTGTTAACTAGCTCTTACAATTTAAATTATCCAATAATTCTATGTTTAGCCATCTGACTCCGTACCTTTTTTTCAGTAAGGCATTCTTATCATGCTTCCTCTGAGTCTGGCCAACACCTGCTTTTCCTATTCCTAGAAATGCCCTAGTCTGTTCACCAAACCTATATTTCCTTGCTGGATACTGGCCAATCAGCATTTTATTAAACCAATACAAGTGAAAACTCCTTACAGTGTACAAGACCATTATCCCACAGTATTTTTCTGAGTGACTCTAACTTGTATCATGTTGACAGAAAGTTAGCTAGGATAACCTCACTAAAATACTTTAGATGCTGTTGTATTTCAAAGAGAATGTTTACATATTTAGTGTATAAAAATTACTTGTCATTACTGTTAAAAACATTAGTAATGCTTGTATTGATGCAGCATATATATATATATATATATATATATATATATATATAGACTGAGCATATGTTCAAACAAATGATTTGTACATTTAAAGGAACAATACCATATTTACTAAAATATGGTTGTAGCAGGCGTAAGCTTATAAATTAGTTTTCTGATACATCAATATTTATGCCTATATACATATATGTGCATGTATATGAGCATATGTGCATATAATAGTATCATATGTGTTTTCTACAAATTTATTATATTAGCAGATAATAAACCTTCATATTACTGTGCCAAAAAAGGCACAGATGGACTTGAGATATTGTGACTTAGTGGGTAAGAGAAATTTCTGCTCTGTCAGAACACCAGAATTCAGTCTAGGTGCTACAATACCTTCCTTTGGCCTCTATGGGCACCAGGTACACACATGTGCAAACATACACATAAAGAAAAACTATAAACACATGCACATAATTTATAAAATAAACTATATAAGGCAATTATATATACAGAGGATTATATATTCTATTCTGATAAATATGTGACTTTAATATTTTTGTGTTCATCATCCTTTTAAACTTTTGTAGAAATGAATAGAACCAGTATTCTGTACTTTTAATGATCTTTGAAATACTCAGTTTGTTGCATTCATAGTATGTATTTCAAATACAGGTTGTATATTTAATAATTTTTCTTCAGTGTTTATTCGTTTAATTTTCTATTTTTAGGTATTTAGGTATTTCTAGTTATTAAAATATGGTGATTTTAAAATTACACCTTACTTGATTCAAATTCTGGTTCACATATTAGCTCTGCTGCTATATAAACTTTTTGTTTGCTTAGTGTGCATGTACTTTTGTAACTTTAAATATCTAGAAATTTTCATCTGTGCCAAATATTATGTGAAAAACGACATGAAGTCCTCTGAACTTTTTTCCTTTCAAGAATATTGCATTTTCTTTCATTTCTGCATATTATAAATGTTGGGTCTTGTGTGTCTCTTAGTTTCTTCTCTAATGACATTAATACACATCATGGCCAATGCAACTAATAAAAAGAAAACATTTAATTTCGTGTTCTTGGTTCTAAAGCAGCAGTTCTCAACCTTACTATGCCCCTTTAATACATTTCTTTGTGCTGTGGTGACCCACAACTATAAAGTTATTTTATTAATACTTCATAACTAAAGTTTTCTACTGTTAAGAATCATAATATAAATATCAAATATACCGGATATTGGATAGGTAACCCTCAAAGTGATCATGACCCACAAGTTGAGAATCACTTTTCTAGGGGTTTATCCTCTATCAGAACCATGGCAAGGAGTATAGCAACAGATGGATAGATGTGGTACTAGAACAGTAGCTGGGAGCTTAAATGTTGAGAAAACAATCATGATGTCAATATAAGCATTTAACTGGGAATGATGTAGACACTTTCAATTTCAAAGCTCACCTCCAGTGACATACTTCCTCCAAGCAGGCCACACCTCCCAATCCTTCCCAAACAGTACACACACAGCAGTGTAAGCATAAAACAATATGAGTTTATGGTGGCCATTCTCATTCAAACAATGACATTTTGGGAACATATGATTACATTAATTCAATAGGCATTTGGGACTCCATAATTAAATCTACCGCAGCAATTTGGTTCTTCCAGTAGTAATTAAAGTCAGAAGTATCCAGCAGTAGTTTGCTTAAGTTCTGTGATGCTTAGCAACAGCTTTTATTCTGAATTTTAGTTAAGTCTTTGTACTTGTAAGATCACTAAATTTGCCTCCAAATTTCCTTTCTAATTTCCTATACTTATCATTGGTTTCTGTCATTTTAGCCTAGCTAAAGCTGTTAACTTTCTTTCTCTGTATCCATTGTCATTCAGTATTCCAAAGTGAGAGATGGCTATAGAGCTTCAGTGTTCTTCTAATCTACTGCTCTCCCCAGGACTCTGTGCTTCAACCTTCTTCAGTCATTTATGAAGCCCTTTGGCTCTGTCAGATTATTGTTAACTAAGTTATAGCATGACAAAACATATAGCCTAATGTTTCAACTTGCACTGGACTGAAATTCAGTGAAATTTACCAAATGTCTTTGAGGGAGGAAAAAGTCATGTTTTCAAGATCTATTGATGTATCAGTCACTGCATACCTGTGCAACTATTTCAGAGTTTTAGAGATTTATCTCTGGTGCTTGGACTCAGTCTCTTACGTTAGGTAAAACTTATCAAGAAAATTAGTAGCTGGCATTCTCAGTCACTAATTGAGACATATCCATGATTAATGATTTAAAGATATTATTATCTATAGAGATATAATATCTAGGGGAGAAATATAAATTTACTCAAACAATAAATATAGAAAAAGCACAAAACAAAGTAATTTGTCAATGCATAAAGGCAGGAGCACAAGTCAATAAGATATTGGTAAAAATATTGCATAGAATAAAAATTAATTTATGCTTTTCTTAAGTCAATTTTAAAAGGAATTGTTATAACTCCATGGCTCTGGATAATTACAAAAGAAATCATAAATTGCATTTGCAACAAATAAGTTTATTGACTTTTGAAAATTAATTCTGTAATTTTTAACAACTTAAACTCTTGATGCCTTTGATATACCAATCATCTTTCTTTCTTTCTCCTTTCTTTCTTTCTTTCTTTCTTTCTTTCTTTCTTTCTTTCTTTCTTTCTTTCTTTCTTTCTTTCTTTCATTTGCAACATGGTCACAAATTCCCCTCCTTCTTGTTTACCCATTCCCTTTCACCCACTCTTTTCTGTTCCCAGCCTATAATCTACTCCTCCTCCATTTCTTTTTAGGAAAGAACAGTTATCCCATGAGTATCAACAAAGTATGGCATAGTTGCAATAAGAGTCATTACCTCCTCATGAATTAAGGCTAGGCAAAGAGACCAGCATGAAGCATAGTGTCTGAAAAGCCTGTAAAAGAAAAGTAGACAACTGCTTCCATTATTAGGAGTCCCATAAGATGACCAAGCTACACAGCAGTAATATATATGAAGAGTTCTTAGGTCAGTCTCATGCAAGCTCCCTGGTGTTTGGTTCAGCCTCTGAGACCAGAAAAATTCCAGTAAGTTGATTCTGTTAGCTTTCTTGTGGTGACCTTGTCTACTTTGACTCATATATTCAATCCTTCCTCCTCCTCTTTTGCAGCATTCCCAGAACTCTTCCTAGTGTTTGTGTTTGTCTGTGGGCAGGCATCTATTTCCAGCAATAGATGAATGTAGCTTCTCAGATGAAATTGGACCAGGCAACAATTTGGTCACAGGAGATAGCCATTTCAGGCCATATATCTGCCATTGATAGAACCTGGAAACAACCTAGATGCCCCTCAACCAAGAATTAGATAAAGAAAATGTGGTAAATTTACAAAATGGACTACTATTCAGCTGTTAAAAAAATCATTCTGAGTGAGGTAACCCAGACCGATAAAGATAAACATAGTTTGTACAAACTCATAAGTGAATATTAGCTGAAACATAAAAGAGGATCATGGGGTGACACCAAAATCTCTTTGGGAAGGGTATGCCATAGAAGAGATTTCTTGAAAATATTGAGGGCAAGTGGGGAAGGGAACTTGAATGATCAGAATGGGGAGGGGACAAAAGGGAGAGAGTAATGAAAGAGACTACTAGAAAGGACAATATTATGTAGTTAGGTAAAAACCTTTTGCAATTGAATCTCTCAGGAAACTACAAGGAAGACTTAGTCATCAGACATTTTAAAGAATTGATTAAAAAATACTGAAATGCAACACCCAAAAGGTTGTGTAAACAGTCATTCATCACAGAAAATTACTAATGGTTAAAAGTGTCTGAGAAACTGTGTTCTAATCCCTAGGAGGCAGGCAGAGTAAATTATAGTATTTCTATACTCAGGGTGCTCCATAGTCATTTCTAAGAACATTTTAATTCAGTATCTTAGTTTATTGCTTTTTAATGGCTTCTGTATGTAGTTTGGAATAAGCATAACCTTTAACAATAGACTAAATTTGCAGATCATTGACGTATGAGTTAACAATCTCTATTTGAATATGTGTAGTTTTTTTTTACATTATGTTTTAAGTTTCACCCATTAAAATACTTTGAAAACTTAATTCTACATAGTACCTTATTTGGCAAGACTACATTTAAAGAAACAATTATAACAAATGAAAATAGAAAAATGGGAACTTATTGAAATATATTAAATATCTTTAGATTAATAGGAACATTTGGACAAAGGAAAGGACATTTGAGGTCACAGCAAAAAGCAATTACATTCAGGTGAAAGAGAGAAGTCTCTGAATCCCCTTAAGCTTTCTTATTGGATTTCAGTCTCTAGAAATCCAGAAATAATTTTCTGTTCTTTAAGTTAAGAAGCCTATAACGTATTGTAATGATAGTTTTAGATGTTTATTAAAGGAATATGCATATAGTATACGAAAAAAATGGTAAATAACATGTAAGATAGCTGCTTGCAGGAACAAAGAGAGGAGCTGCGAAGAGCAGGACTCTCATACTCAGAAGAGGAATGGAAGAGTGTCATTTAAAGCAGACTCCTGCTGAGACTGTTGCTAGAAATTTTGTCATCATCTATGAAGCCTATTCCTAGGAAACACAGAAAAGGGACAAAAGATTATAACTTAAACTTTGATGACAATAATATGTTTAGGAAATGAGATATAAATTTAGAGTTCAAACCAAACCTTATTCAATAAGAATGAAAACTGATCAGAGCTGGAGTCTACAGAGTAAACAGAGACACAGGTCCTAAGCAGTGCACATGACATCAGAAAGAACCACCAGGGCTTTGAACAGCAATCACATCTATACTTCCTAAGAGTGACATTTCAATATGATGAAATTTCTTTTATAATATGAGAAACTGGAACTTTTGTTGGACCTCACAACCAGAGTATATGGTCACTTAAAACTTTGACTGTCACGCTATTGTGTTCGCAAACTGTTTAGTTTAGCCTGCTTTTAGGAGAACAATGTCACAATCAAATTCACTTGTCTTAGTAATCAACTTTTACTACCTAAAAATGCATTGTTGTAATCTTAAATTATGTACTCTTCCACAGCCTTTGTCCAGATTCATATATGTGTATCATGTGCTGACTGCACTAAATACAGAAGTTGAATGCAACATTCTAAAATCTACCATAAAATTCAAAAGGAACACTTTTGATATTTGTTGCCTGAGTAAGCCAACACCAATGTAACCAGTAACTTAATCACTTAATATAATTCTATTCAAGGTTTCTGTAAAGGATCCCATTTTTTTTCCAAGTGCAGCTATCTTGGAAACATAGAGTGAAGCTTTTCGTGATGGACATAATCAAGTCACTCAAGACAAACTCATACACACAGACCCAAGTATAAATGCACAGGCCATCCATCTGGTAGACACAGATTCATACTCATACACCAGAGACAAGGGACACAAACCCAGGGAGCATGAAATATAGCGTTAAAATTTGTACTGACATGTTAGTTACATGACACCAGGGAGAAGTTACTTTATTTCCTTACTAATGCTTTTGATTATATACAAAAAGAGAGCCCACACAAACCGTCTCCTATTGAGTGGAAGACAAATATCTGAGACCCAATCTAGCAGATCACCCAGAGGTGTGATAGACATATGAAAATTCCAGTGGGAATACTAATATTAAAAAAACTAAATTCAGACTCTAAACCTCAAATCACTCCTCTTTCTGCATAGCCACCCTTTCTTTGTTTTATACCTCCTACCATTTGGTAGTCAGCTCTGCTCCATCCCATTTCTTTCTTCCACATCATCATTTTTATATTTTAGCATCTATGTTTTTCTGTTTGGTTTAAAAATTATTCTATATCCTAACTTTTCCCTTTTTTATTTTGAAAGTCTCTCCACGCAGGCTACTGCTGTGGTTTGTAAAAGGCAAATATATTTCTTGAGCAATTAATACAAATTAAATTATCACTTTATAGGAAATTTTATATAACTGAAGATAATAATGGTAAATGGGTCCACAAAACACACATATTACGTGTTTGAGTTGCTCATGGTGCCTAATTTTTAAAAACATACAATTATGCATGTATTTATGATATGAATGTACACATGAAAATGTCTAAGGAAGCAAAAGGGAATAAGAGGGGAAAAATGAGAAACAAGTGTATGAGATATACACTCTTTATGAGGACAGTTATATGCAATTAGTTATGTTTAAATGTATTTGAATATGTGTTGATGTATACTAATATATATGTATAATTCATATAGTAAAATCATCATTGTGTGTTTCAAAAGGTCTGAGAATTGTAATAGATTATATAGAACCACACAGATATTATATCTCAGTGAAATTTTAGATTATTTATGATCAACACTTTATGCCAATTATTTAAATTAGCATATAACTCTAAATTATGCCGTTATCCTAATTGTATCATAGAGTCTAGCCTAAATATAGTATTCTTTATCACATTGTATATTGGGTGTCCCACAACACATATGGCAAATTCCAAGAGGCTATTAACTAATATTGTTTGCTCTGTCTATACAACATGTGGGTCTTGAGGTTTGAACTCATGTCCTCAGGCTTTGGGAAAGTTATCTTTATTTATTGAGCTATCTCAATATCAATTTCCTTAAAAAAATAAATTTAGTTAACATTTGAAGTATATGAATGAGTGTGTGAATTGAGCTTGCATTGATATTGGATGTCCTTCTGTCTATGTATTGCTTTTAATAGTTAATGAATAAAGAAACTGGCTTAGCCTATAGCAATGTAGAACTTAAGCAGGGAAAACTAAGCTTGCTGTTGGGAGAAAAGTGGTGGAGTCAGGAGAAGCCATGTAGCCCTGCCAGACTCAGATGCCGGAACTTTACCCAGTAAGCCACAGTTTCATGGTGATAGATTACTAGAAATTGATTAAATTAAGATTTAAAAGTTAGCCAAAAAGAAGTTGGAGCTAATAGGCCAAGTAATGATTTAAGTCATATTGTGATTATTTTGGGTCTGAGCTGTCAGGCAGGCAGGAAACAAGTGGTCTTCTATAACATTGCATGACATGTATAAGTAATATATTTACCATTCACTTATTTATCATGAAATTTATATGTCATTTACTTCACTTTAACCTACACATTCTTTTTCTATCATACCTGATTATTTTGGATTTTATTTCATGATGGCTTTCTGACCGTAATTTTCATTTACTTCATTCAGTCAATGTTGCTTATCACATGTGTTTAATATTATTCTCCTCTTTTTGTTGTGATATCCCATAATACAGTCTATAATGCAATAGTGTGGATTAGAGAAGAAAGTCATGAATTATACAGAAATTGAGACCTATATCTAGTAATACAGAGCTATATGATGCAGATAGGTTATTTGACCCAAATCTTCTACTATCTTATATTAAAAGAATAATGTAATTGCTTCTTCAACAAATGGTGCTGGCATAACTGGATGTCAACCTGGAGAAGAATGAAAATAGACCCATATCTTTCACCATGCACAAAACTCAGTTCAAATGCATTAAAGACCTCAAAATAAATCCAACCACACTGAACCTGATAGAAGAGAAAATGGGAAGTAGACTACAACACATGGGCACAGGAGACCACTTCCTACATATAACCCCAGTAGCACAGAGAATAAGAGCAACATTGAATAAATGGGACCTCCTGAAACTTAGAAGCTTCTGTAAAGCGAAGGACACTTGTTATTAAGACAAAAAGGCATCCTACTGAATGGGAGGTGATATTCACCAATCCCACATCAGACAAAGGTCTGATCTTCAAAATATATGAAGAACTCAAGAAACTAGACATTGAAATTCTAAATAACCCAATTTAAAATGGGGTACTGAACTGAACAGAGAATTCTCAACAGAAGAAGTTCAAGTGGCCAAAAGATACTTAAGGTCATATTCAACTTCCTTAGCAATCAGGAAAATGCAAATCAAAACAACTTTGAGATACCATCTTACACCTGTCAGAATGGCTAAAATCAAAAACACCAATGATAGCCTATGCTAGAGAGGATGTAAAGTAAGGGGAACATTCATCCATTGCTGGTAGGAATGCAAACTTGTGCAACCACTTTGGAAATCAGTGTGGCAGTTTCTCAGGGAATTGGGAGTCAACCTACCTCAGGATCTACCAATACCACTTTTGGGAATATACCCAAGAGATGCCCAATCATACTACAAAAACATTTGTTCAACTGTGTTCATAGCAGCACTATTTGTAATAGCCAGAACCTTTAAACAACCTAGATGCCCCTCAATGGAAGAACGGATGAAGAAAGTATGGAATATATACACATTAGAGTACTACTCAGTGGAAAACAAAACAAAACAACAACAACAAAAAACCAATGACATCTTGAATATTGCAAATGGATGGAAATAGAAAACACTATCCTGAGTGAGATAACCCAGACCCAAAAAGATGAATATGGTATGTACCCACTCATTGTGGACTCTAGCCATAAATAAAGGACATTGAGCCTATAGTTCACAAGACTAGAGAAACCGAATAATAAAGTGAACGCAAAGTAAAGCATATATATATCCTCCTGGAAATTGGAAGAAGACAAGATTGCCGAACAAAAGTTGGGAGCATGGGGGTGGGGGTGAGAGTGGGAGAGGGGAAAGGCGATGGGGGGAGAAGGGAGAAGGGAAGGATCGGGGAGAGTTTGGGGGAGTCGGAGGGTTGAGATAGAGGAAGGACAGATATAGGAGCAGGGAAGAAGATATCTTCATTAAGGGAACCATTTTAGGGTTGGCAAGAGACTTGGCTCTAGAGGGGATCCCAGGTATCCATGGAGATATTCCCTGCTGGGTCCTTGGACAGCAGAGGATAGGGTGCCTGAACTGGCCTTGTCCCATAGTCACACTGATGAATATCTCGAATATCACCATAGAACCTCATTGGGTGATGGATGGAGATAGAGACAGAAAGCCACATCAAAGCACTGGACTGAGCTCCCAAGGACCATTTGAAGAGCAGAAGGAGGGAAAATATGCACAAGGAAGTCAGGACCACGAGGAGTTGGTCCACCCACTGAGACAGTGTCCCTGATCTAATGGGAGCTCACCAAAGCCAGCTGGACTCTGACTGAACGAGCATATGATCAAACCAGACTCTCTGAATGTGGCTGACAATGGGGCCTGACTGAGAAGCCATTTATAATGGCACCAGGACTTGTTTCTACTGAATGTACTGGCTTTTTGGGACCCTAGTCTATTTGTATGCACACCTTCATAGGCCTGGATGGAGGCGGGAGGGCCTTGGACTTCCAACAGGGCAGGGTACTCTGATATCTCTTAAAACTGGTGAGGGAGGGAGGAGGGGGAGTGGGGGAGTGGGGGGGGATGGGAGGAAAAGAGTAAGTGGAAATTTTTGAATGGAAATATATACATATACATATATATATATATATAAGTTTTTAATATAACCACACTCTTCACAAAACATAAAAGAGGAAGAAAAGCATTTACAAACACCTGTCATATTATATGTAAGTAATGCATTTGTTAGAGACCTAATTTACATATTTACTTAATGCATTAATTTATTTTGCTTTAATTACTATGTCAAATGAAGCAATTTTATGGTGTTTTTGTATGATAATATTGTTGAATTTATTTTCTTAATGACCTAAGATTTAGCCTAGGAAAGTTAATATTTTCTGTCTCTACAAAATATGTATATTAGATGTTTGTTAATGCTTTAGAGTCTACATAAGTCAAAGAAATATGGAAGTTTTCATATATTGTTCTATTATTTACAAAATGTGACTCAGTTGTTCATGAGGACTCTTTTGACAAAGGGCTTCATATTTTATATGCCAATTGCTTTATCTTGAAAACAATTTTCATATAATTTTGTTTTCAATATTCTTTTCAAAGAACTGTTTTAAAATACTCGTAGAAAAGCATGCATTCTACTTTATAAATCACTTTGTTTTTTTTTTGTTTTCTTTTTGGTTTTTTTTTTTTTTTTTTGGTTTTTCGAGACAGGGTTTCTCTGTGGTTTTGGAGCCTGTCCTGGAACTAGCTCTTGTAGACCAGGCTGGTCTCGAACTCCCAGAGATCCGCCTGCCTCTGCCTCCCGAGTGCTGGGATTAAAGGCGTGCGCCACCATCGCCCGGCCTATAAATCACTTTGAATATAAATTTTAATGCCTATTTTATCATTTCTCCAGTTTATAATGTCCTTTAGTGTGGTATACTGTCTACAGCAGTATTGGTATGCTAAACTACGCTATTTCTAACTCATTAACTGTTTGTAGCACATGTCTATCTAAAAGTTAGTAAAAGTACATGAAAAACTGTTCCTGATATATGATGACATGATACTCATCTTTTCTGTTGCCTTACAGTATGTAAAATTATGCTAATGACTAATAAAGCTGCATTTCACCTAATCTGCCTTCTGATCTGTGGTGAACCTTGAATTTAGATCTGAATATTTGCTTATATACAAGCATTTATATATTCTGTATTAAAGTAAAAAAAGAAATATTTTACTAAATATGTTGTCACCATTTCTTCTACAAATTCACATTAAATTTAAAAACTTCATCTAAGACACAGAATGATCTAAGGCATTCAAGCCATCAACATTGTCAAAAGTCAAACTGTCAACAGTCGATTGCATTTCGTGTCTATTTGCTTCTGAAAAACAAAGAATATTCCCTTATCAGCTAAACATATTTTAAAATGACTTGTTAGATTTCCTTTGGAGTGAGAAGAAAAATATTTCATCACTGGAGAATGCCCTGGCAGGTAGAAATATTGTTTCTTTGGTAAAAGCTTATGGAACATTGCGACTATCCTACTGTGCACATCTATATTTAATTTTTCTCATATGTTTTGTTATGAGTAAGTGTTCAAGAGGCACAATATATCAAGATACACTATATTAAAAACACAAGTACCACTAAGCAAATTTAATAGCAACACTTCCATTTTTTCTTTCATTTCCATCTGCATTGATTTCAGTTATTGTTTGGTGGTTTGTCTTCTCATCAAGTACAAATCTATATAATTAATGATATCCATTGTTCATTCACGTATTCTTTAACAACAACAGGGTATATTAAACAGTCCTTCAGCTATCAGATATTGTTTCTCATAATTTATAATGATATTATATTGATAACATATTTGTCATAGACACAATGGGTATAGTTCTGACAATATTCTTTATTTTAAATGTTTAGTGTCTTAAATATACAAAAATTTAATATTTAAAGATATTATCATCTTTAAAGAACATAAAGCAAATACAAGTATTCCTAGACTTACAAAGACACAAGCAAGCATAATTGTATGATAGACACTGTTTCTGCCAAACCACTGCAATTGAACAGATGCACATAAATTATTCTTAGACCTTCCATCTTAACACATGCTTATCAGAACTAAAGATTGTTTTAAGATGATTGAATCTGTGAAAATTAGAAAGTCTCAATTTCATTATTTGCTTTGCTAGACATTTAGTAGTAAATATCCTTCTTGATTTCAAGACTTTAGATTATAAAATAAACTTTGTAATTAAGAAAATCAATAACAGGATTATACTTGCCTCACTTCTGTTTTCTAAAGCTGTCCTTATCTGTGTGTGTGTTTATTTGTGCATGTGTCTTTGTGTTTGTGGTGTGTGTATATTTATCTTTTGTAGGGAGGAGAGAGGGCCTGCTTTTTGTCCCAGATGCCCGGCTAGCTTAACCCCCAATATAACCACAGAGAAATTGTATTAATTAAATTATTGCCTGGCCCATTAGCTCTATCCTTTTATTGGCAAACTTTCACATCTTGATTATTAAATCTGTGTATCACCACGTGACTGTGGTTACTGGCAAGATTCTAACCTACGTACATCTCAGGACTGAGATTCATGGCATCTCTGACCCTGCTTTCTTCCTCCCAGAATTCAGTTAGGTCTACCCCGCCTACCTATGTTCTGCCCTATCAGGCCAATCAGTGTCTTTAATAACCAATGAAAGCAACACAAATACATAAGGACCGCCTACACCAGTCTGTGTAGGTGCCTGTGGAGGAAGGAAGCATAGGTTCTGGCACCATAGTTCCCGTCTTCTGGAAAAGCACCTCATCATTGAGCCACCTCTAAAGCCCAACCATACCTCATTTGTAAAACTAGTATTTACATCAGGAATAAAATAAAAATGAATATTTTATGACAAAGAGAAAAGAGAATTTTTTTTACTTTCTTTTATATTAAAAATACAATTGCTCATTTTTTCTATATTAGTTTCAAAGTCACTCTATTTTTAATACACGGTTATATGAATTGATATGTTGTATAGTTTTATGTCATTGCGTTCTAAAAAAGAAGGTTTTGTTATTTTGGAAAACTTATAAAAACTTCTTTACAGGGGCTGGAGAGATGGCTCAGTGGTTAAGATCACTGCCTGCTCTTCCAAAGGTCCTGAGTTCAATTCCCAGCAACCACATGGTGGCTCACAACCATCTGTAATGAGGTCTGGTGCCCTCTTCTGGCCTGCAGACATACACACAGACAGAATATTGTATACATAATAAATAAAAAAAAAAAAAACTTCTTTACATCTCAATATTTTGAAACTTTTTCCCTTGTGCATTTCATAATAAAAATATAATTTTATCACTTCAAATATTTTATTACTGTTTTTCATTTGAGAAAATAATTATTCTAAAAATTTTATAGTATTTATAATTTCATATTCTAAGTATCACCATGTGACTGTGGCTACTGGCAAGATTCTAACCTACATACATCTCAGGCCTGAGATTCATGGCATCTCTGAACCTGCTTTCTTCCTCCCAGAATTCAGTTAGGTCTACCCCGCCTACCTATGTTCTGCCCTATCAGGCCAATCAGTGTCTTTAATAACCAATGAAAGCAACACAAATACAGAAGGACCGCCTACACCAGTCTGTGTAGGTGCCTGTGGAGGAAGGAAGCATAGGTTCTGGCACCATAGTTCCCATCTTCTGGAAAAGCACCTCATCATTGAGCCACCTCTAAAGCCCAACCATACCTCATTTGTAAAACTAGTATTTACATCAGGAATAAAATAAAAATGAATATTTTATGACAAAGAGAAAAGAGAAATTTTTTTTACTTTCTTTTATATTAAAAATACAATTTGCTCATTCTTTCTATATTAGTTTCAAAGTCACTCCATTTTTAATACACGGTTATATGAATTGATATGTTGTACAGTTTTGTGTCATTGCATTCTAAAAAAAGAAGGTTTTGTTATTTTGGAAAACTTATAAAAACTTCTTTACATCTCAATATTCTGAAACTTTTTCCCTTGTGCATTTCATAATAAAAATATAATTTTATCACTTCAAATATTTCATTACTGTTTTTCATTTGAGAAAATAATTATTCTAAAAATTTTATAGTATTTATAATTTCATATTCTAAGTATAATTTTTGAAAATAAAGGCCATTATTTAATATTTTATATAAAAGAATTTATATAAAAGAAGATATTAACAATAAGTTTTTCAACATTTTATGTCAAAAATTTACATTTTTTTTTACATTTACAACTTTTATTGGCCAAGTTTACACTTGTGTCATAATTTTGAAGGGATACATCTCTTTTTTTTCTCATGTGGTTCCAAGAATTTTCATTAATTTAACTCTACCTTTTATGAGTTTTTCCATGTATCAAGAAATATTTCTCTCCATCAAATTTAATAATTTTGTTGTTTTGTTTTTCCTGTCTTGTTGGGACTGTTTTTGTCATCAAGTTTGGAAACTTTGTATTCATCATTTTTATATTTTTTCTTTCCCACTCTTTGCCTATTTACTATAAAATAAAATATGTGCCTAATATAACCTCTTTTTTTGAGATAAGGTTTCTCTGTAGCTTCCAATAAAACCTTTTAAAAATTTATATTGTTTATTCCTTACTGTTACATGAAAATGCAAAAACGCCTTTTTAGGCACCATATGTTTTGATACATGTAATTTTAACATTTACAATTTCTACTTCTTTCTGAAGTTCTGAACACTCAATGACTGACACTTTAATATAAGCTGTGTTATCATTCTTTGTCTCGTTGTCACCTTGTACAGAAGTCCTCTTTCCTGGTCCTTAAAAGTAACTTAGGACTCTCTAATAAGGCTCCTCCCTCCACCCTTGCATTTTCTCCTTGGAACCTCATAAAACGCAGTATTCAAGCTCTCAACTTCTATTATTACAACAGCTATAGATCATTCATATCAAACAATACCTGTCTTCCTGCCTTTTATATGGATAATATTAGAGACAATTACAATAAGTGCAAAAGACAGAAAGACCATACTTCTCTCTGTGTTGTGACTGAGTTGTGATTTAGTATTTTATGACCTTTTTTCCTCTGTTACTTAATTTCAATGCTATGTTTGAGACAGGTGGTATGCCTTACAAACTTTGAAGTCATTATAATATAATGCATTTCTCTAATCCTCCCACAACCCAGTACTTGCTCCTATCTAACAATGCCTTTCAATAAAATCCAGGTGCTAGTGATGTGATTATTTTCTCCATTGCTTGCATTTATAGAAAATTATTGATGCATGGACACATTATTTGTGTTCATTTAACAGTGATGTTTCATTTTCCATCATGTGTCAGTATATTTTCAGAACTATCACTCTGCTATTGCCTTTGTTCCCTTTGTTTGTCTCTCCTTATAGTTAAATATCACCCCATTGCATGAATGTCAAATAATTTGTTCATGAATTCACCTGCTGAAATAAGTTTGTGTTCAATTGATTATAAATGAACCTTTGTAAACATTTATGTTCAAGTTTATAGTAAGTTCAACTTTATTTTGATAAGATAATTGATTACTTTGTCAAGATAGAAGTGTATGTTAAAGTATTCATGATAGTTTCAGACAGTTAGATACAAAATGACTCAGTGAATATCAGTATGAAAGTAAAATTATTCATGATGAATAACTGATTATATTTCAAAGCAACAAAAATGACAATCTTTATGGCTGATAAATTAAACTGTAAGATGAAGAAAGGAGACATTTTAGTAAAAGTATAGATATAATAATTAAGAAATTGTGGCTAGAAAAGAGAAATAAACAATTCATATTTGATCAACTCAATGATTGAATGTTATAAATGTGTGATGTACATGTGTGCATGTGTGCCTACACATTCAAATGTGTGCCCATGTAAGCATTTGTGGTCTACAAATGGCAGTTTTTTAAAAAACAGGTACTTTCTGGAATGAAGGTCAGATATTTCTGTGCAGTAAAAAATATTACAACTAAATCAAATAAATTATATATTTGAAAGTGTGTTTGTATCTTGTATTAAGGGAATTCTTTATTTTGCACTATTGCACACACACACACACCAGCTAAGAGAACAGGATAGCATCGTGAAAATCAGTGAGGGTTTTTGTGTTGTGTAACTCGTATTTAATTCTGAGCATCTACAGTCAATACGGCATATCTGAATGCTCTACATTTTGTTGTTCCTTGGCTTCACACTGAGGGCATGCAGATTAAGGGAAAATAAAGAGTAGAGAGGGTTACTGACTTAAGAATACTTCATGTCAAGGCATACAGGAAAACAGGATTAGGACCACAGCTTTCAAATATGTCTAGAAATACTCTGTAATTCTGCTGATTAATTTTCTAGGTGTCAGTAAATCCAAGGCTCAGATGGTTGTTCCTTGTGGTACAGTCAGTGCCACAGTTCTAGTTACCCTGTTGATCACTCCATGTTCCTGGAGGTGGCTCAGAGCACCAGGACTTTGCTCTGCTCCCTTGGAGTTTGCTGTCTCAGGCCTACTCTAACCTAGGTTGTCAGCTCAGACCTGTTTCTGTAAATGTTCATGTCTGGATCCATTCCTGTAGTGGTCCCTGACTTGGGGTTGGTCCTGTAAAGAACTTTGGCTCTGATCTACTCCATTGAAGTTTCCAGGCTCGGGTGTGCCCAGACCTGCAGAGGACCTAGCTCAGGCTTCCTTCCCTAGAGGTCCCAGACTCACTCTCAGGCCTGCAAAGGTTTCTAGTTTCTGTTGACTCCTTTTGAAGTCCCAGACCAATACCCGAACCCACAGAGTTCCTGACTCAAGACTACTTCCTCAGAGGTCCCAGACTCATGCCCAGAACCACAAGGACCTGGCTAGTTCCTCGGATGTCCTAGACAAATGCCCAGACCCCACAGGGGTCCTGGCTTAGGTCTACTCCCTTGAAGGTTCCAGATTCATGCCTGGACCCACAGTGCTCTCTGGTCCACTTGCTCGGCACTTGCTCCCTTGTACCTGCTTCTGTAGAGCTCGCTCTCTCAGGTCTGGTCTGGCCCAGGTTGCTGGCTCAGTCCTGCCTCCACAAATGTCCCTGGTCTTGATTGTTTAGAAATACTGTGTCTCTATGAACTGGCAGCTCTATCTTTATAAACCACTCTCTCTTCATGTTTTATACATCCTCAGTTTTGTTAGAGGACTATTTAATGAAAAAGAAGCTCAAACTACAATAAAATTAAATATTGACAATCAATTATTTGTATAAACAGAAATCACATTGCCTGGAAGTCACATACTGATAGGACAAAGATAATATTGCTCAAAAGGGACCTGAATTATTATAAGTTCTTTATTTGTGTACTTCTGTCAGTATTTATTAAGAAATTTAATTGTGTGTTAAAAGTTGTCTTAGGAAAATTTACAAATATCTACTGATAATTGAGTTAGAGTTATTAGAAAAACACAATGGTAATAATATACCTACATCACTTGAATATGGTTGTTCACTGATTTTTAACATATTAATCACATATTTAAGTTGCAAATATAGTAATAAATTATTACAGTACCATGTAACTGTCCATTAAGATATAAGCATGGGTTATTAATCAGTATATGAATATATCAATGAATTGCTTCATGTAAAGTATCTTAGTAAATAATAATAAACATGAGGTGTGGTAATATTGGTCTAATGAGGAAACAGGGAAAATTGAGAAGATGATTGAGAGATACAGAGAGGAAATAAGTAGCTGTGTGGAGGTGGGACCTATACTTTCCCCCTCATTTGTTTTTCCTGCTTCTATTTCTTTGCTCTCCATAGTGAACATATTTAAATTTTAATTTTTGAACACTTCACATATATTCACTCAGGGCAGTGGGCTATACAAGATAGCTTAATAGAAGCAAACTCAGCTAGCTATAAATCAGTTGATTGGACCAGTCTATGGATTTGACATAACACTGCTAAACTTGATTGGATAGTTGAACTAAGGATAATTGGAGGCATGTTGTTACCATTCATTTTCTTTCTGACAACATTTAGGAATTTGTCATGAAATTTCAATTCATTAATTAGCAGATATAGAATCATACTGTATTGCTTAGGCTTGCATCGAAGGTCCATGTCCCAGATTACAAATTATTCACTAATATTAATAAAGGATCACACTTTAGTGTGGTTATGCTTGCAGGTAACAGACCATCATTGAGGAAAATCATGAATGTGACTCAGATATGAGAAAGTGAGTCAGAAACCATAGAGGATGCTATTTTCCAGCTTGCTTCCTGCCTTATGCTTAGCAAGTTTTCTTGTATAGCCCACTGCTCTGGTGATGTTTCTATTCACAAAGTACTGGGCCTTCCCACATCAACCATCAGTCAAGACAGTCTGTAAGGGGAGTGGAAACAGACAAATCTACTTGATGTAAATGGTCATTTGAAGTTGTCTCTCCCAAGTAACTACTCTGTGACAAGTGGACATTAAAAAAAGAAAAAGTCACTCTATGTACAACATTCTGAGTTCAATCGCCAGAATCACATGATAGTAAATTCCATCAACTCCAACATTCAGAGGGTAGTGAAAGAGATTCATGATCAACTTCACAAGATGGTAGACTTTAAGGGCAGCATGGGACATTTGTTTCCAAAATAACAAATACAAATTCAAATACTAGACAACAACAAAAAGAACAATATTTTGAACTGTGTAGTAGTAGAAGCATAAAACAGAATGAACACTGTAGATAAGGCTTCTTGATTTCTTAGATTTTATTCAGTGGCAGTTGCTTTTCTTATAAAATGATGAGACTCTCCATAGGGGAAAGAACATCATATTTGTAATCATGTGGACTGATTTATGTACAAGGAAGTTGTGTTTACGTTTTTATTTAGTTTCTGCACTATCATATGACTGATGATGCTCATCTACTGAGAGAAATGTCTGACTGCTCTTGAGAAAATAATCTATTGGAAACAAATTCAAATATTTGATTGCTGATCACTAATTATCCAAGGAAAATAATTCCATGTATTTCCAAGAAATCGCCTGAAACTAATTCATACATTGAAATATGTAAAGAACTTTACCTTTCTTCAGAAAAATCTGTCAAACCCTTTGTGTGACTCAAGCATCTTCTCCATTCTCACCTTTATTCATCAAATGTAAAAGGAAATTTTAATTACTTTGATTTTACAAAACATGTGGCTACTCCTTTGGAGTTAGATATTTGCAATAGAAATTTATTGATTGGATTGTAGCCTTAGTTCTTCCATATCTAATATAAGAAAGTTATGCTTTAAGATGTTTTTCTTTCATGTTCTGTCTTTCCCATCATTCATTTTTGTTTTAATTGACTTTTTCAAGTACCAGTATTTTATTATCAACATTATCAACATTGGATGGCTTGAAATATTATCTCTTAAGTGTCAGGCCTTGTAAAGCTTGCTTGGAAAAGACCTGTCTCAATAAACCTATGTCAGGTTTAATAAGTCCTACATGACAGTAATAAATTGCAAAGGACAGTTTTCTTTTTTCTATTCTTCGTTTTTCCTCCACTGTACTGCCAACACTGCTGGGAAGCAAGCGCAGCATATTATCTGAGGCCATTAATGATTATTTAAGAGAAACCTTTGTTTTTGCTGGCATAATATCATGATTTGTGAAAGTATTCTGCAAATTTTAGTAAGGCGGCAAAACAAACCCACCAATGTTTAATTAATTTACAAAGTTTTCAATTATCCAACTTTGCAATGTAAGAATTACTTTTGCCTGTGTACTGAAGAAGGTTTGCCAGGTAGGTGTTCAATACCTAAAGCGCTGTTTGCTAACTATGATCAATGACTGTCAGTAGAAGGTAGCAAGGGAAGGGACAGAGACTGATGCACACGGAGATAATAAGTAAGCTTGTCAAAACATCTGTCTTGTAAGAAGAGCTTTTCAATGGGGAAAAAAAGTGTTTACTGTGATCTCAACGCATTTACTACCTAATTCTAGTCATGTGTTTTCTTCTTTTTATGAAAAGTGAAAAATTAGTTCTTCAGATAAGTCACATAAGCTGTGTAATAAAGCTTATAATCATGAGTAAAACAAATACCTTTGAATACTGTTCCATTAGCTAGAAGTAATTTAATATAGAAGTTATCCTTGACAAAAGGTATTTTATAATAAAAATGAAAATAACATTACAATTTCTGTAATTTTCTCCTCCCGTATTCTTTATATGTGTCTTTGATTCCTCTGACTCTAAAATATGAAAGTTTTAATATCTCCTTATATACAATAAATCAATTTTAAGAAAATACAAATTTACTTTTACTTTTCTTAAAACTCCAGGTTATATTGAGTGCCTTTTATTCTTTCAAAATTTATGCTTTTAATCATAAATTCGTCAGCCTATATTCCTCTCAAAACTTTTTCCTGGCTAAGAACATTCTGTCCTTTTACATGGAAGAAAAATGCAATTATTCTTTGTCATCTGGGTTATATTATCAACTATGATGACTTCTGCTTTCATTCATTACTCTAAAATGATATAATTCCATTGAATAAAATTATGTACGTATATAGTTGTGTTTGTGAGTGTATCTGTGAGTGTGTGTATGCTTGTGAATGAGAGAGATGATTTTTATCTATTCATTGGTGATGGTTATCTACTTTCAACATATTTTTGAGTTATTTTGAATAAAGCCACAATAAGGATTGATGTGCAATTATCACCTTTTATAATTAATTAAGAGATCTTTTACATGTAAGTTTTTAATGTTTTACTTAGCTTCTGTGGTTAAAAAGATCCATTCTAAGATAATATCTTCCCTCTGCACTAAAATCCCTGTAGGGGAATTTCTGGAAGCAATATGTCTTGAATAAAATTAAGATTTAGATCCACCCTGTCAACATGAGCCTCCTGTAATTTCTATTCAACAACAGTCATTTCTTTATAAGTTTTAACTCTTAATTTTTTTGTGACTATGTAAGTTGTCACCATCTAAGGTTCTCTTTAAATGAATTATTAAATCAGGTGTTATCCCAATAACTGGCTGTAGATTGAAAATGTCTCCTAACAATATTTGAAAATCATTAAAAGTCAGAAATTGGTCTCACCTAATGTGTGACTTTTGTGTTATAATTTTCTGTACACCTACTTTATAACCTAAGTAACCGACATAATATCCTCTCTGTATTATTTCAGGAAAAATTTGTAATCCCCATTTAGGAAAAACTTTCTTTACTTTATCAAACATTCTTTCTAAAGTATCTGAATTTTAATCGGATAGCAAAATGTCATCCATGAAATAGTAAATTATAAGTTTGGGATATTGTTTACATATTATTTCAAATGAGAGACTTACAAAATATTGGCTATTGAGCATTTCTTGTGGGAGAGTGGTTCATTGGTATCTTCTAGTAGGCTGAGAATTAACATAAGTAGGTACTGTGAAGGCAAATTTTTCTCTGTTCTTTTCTTTTATAGGTATCATGAAGAAACAAACTTTTAAGTGAAAATTTGTCTTCTGTTAAAGTCCTCCCTTTATTAAAAAAAAAAAACAAAAACCTGTATTGGTTTCTCAGTTAACCATTTTAAATCTAGGGCTGTTAGTACCTCTGATGGCTTGTGGCTTGCTAGTTGCTTTGTGTTCTTTGATCCAAGGCCCATTGCAAAACAACAACAACAAAAAATTGCTAACACTGCTCAGGTAACCAAGCACCTAAGACTTCATAGGCAAGAATCCTAGGTGAAAATCAAACACATTGCCCTGTTAAAAATCTGAACTACATGACTCCTAAAGACGGTTTGTTATACTTATAGACAAAGTCTGTCTCAGTCATCACCAGACAAGCTTCCTCCTATGGTAAATGGAAATGAGTTCAGAGATTCACAGTAGGACAATGTGCAGGACATGAGACACTGTGGAACACTGGTCCTTAATGGAATGTTCCCTCAAATCCCTCATGCAGAACTCAAGGAATCCTGCAGAAAAGGAGACAGAATGGATAAGAGCCAGAGTGGATATAGGACATGAAGGAAACAAAGCTTTCTAAATATAGCAGGACTAATGCACATATTAACTCACAGAGATTGTGGCAACATGTATAGGGCCAGCAAGGACCTGAGCCAAATGAAATCCCAGTGCTAAGACAACTGCACCCAAACCCACATCTGTAACAGAAACTATGTCAAATTAACAAGTGATTGCAAATAAAAAAAGTAGTTTTCTATAATGGAGTCTCAGTGGACAAGCAAAGTGATCTTAAAGCAAGTCTCCATGGCCAAGAGTAGATTAAAAACACAAAAACAACTTCATGAAATTTTTGGAATTCTTTGTCTCATGCTTGGAGCAGGCTTTCTTTTTCTTTTTTCTCTTTTTCTTTTCTCTTCTTTTCTTCTTTTATCTTGTCTTTTCTTCTCTGTGTCTCTCTCTTCCTTCATTTGTTTACTTGTTTTCTTACCTTACAGTTCCCTTAAATATATATCACATTTTCCTTAAATTCATAAGAATTTATTTCAAGGAATGTACAAAGTGATATACAATATATCTACCAGAAAACCACAGGACAATTTCTGTTCTTTCATTCAGAAATTCATGGTTGACAAAATATAAACTAAGTTCAAAAGTTGTTTTGTGCTCGAAACTAGCTGTGTATGAAATTGTCTCTCCAGAGAAAAGCCACAAGGAGGAAGAAAATGTAGTCTAATGGGGTTGTTCTTTATAAAGTCTGTTAAAGAACTTTGACATTCTTGTCCATATGATAGTGCTTATGCAGACACGGAAGTGTCAGCATTTAGGAAAACATGGGTCCTAATATCATAATTCCAGAAATACTAAGGCCAGGTGACTTGCTTTGGAGCCAGAGTCTTGTGGAAGACATTCTTGAGAGGTAATGATCTAAAGTTATGAATGTGAAGCTGAGGTAGCTATGAATACTCTTTTATATTTGTATTGCAATGACCACAAGTCATTCACCAAATAAATCTCTAGACATGGAGTGGCATTAGCCCAGAGACAAGATATGTATAATATAACCCTCATCATTGGAGGAGTGAGTGACACTACCTAAGCACTTTGAAACAAAGATGATTGTATTGCCAGATATGGAGCTGGAGAACACACACACACACACACACAGAGACATACACATATTATATACATATATATGTGTATATGTATATTCATGTGTATATGCATGTTTGTTTACACATTCCATAGTAAAACTGTGTAGGTCAGACATCGAGGGAGTCAGGTTTTCCTTCTACCATGTGATTTTCCAAATAAAACTCAGATAGTCCGGGTATTAGCAAATAACTTTATCTACTGAGCAATCTTTCCAACCCTATATGGATATAAAATTGCCTTATAAACACTATGTCTTTGACATGTTTCGTATACTGGGTGAACTAGGTCAGAAAAAAACTACTTCACTAAAGATATGAGGTACCATCATCATATTGGCTCTGTCCTTTGGATGAATACAAAAGAAACACTGAGGTGATCTCCATAATTCATTGCTCTCCACTTCATGATTGTAGATGCAAGGGACCAGCACCTCACAGTTCTGCTGTCCTGCCTTCCTACCTTTATATATTTTATCCCCAAACTATAACTTAAAATAATCCTTTCATTAATTACTTTTGTATATTGTTTTTGCTACAGCCATGATAAAGAGTAGTAAAAACACAACAACTTTAAAAATACAGCATGCTATCCAGTTGACTTTGTGCTTAGAATATATTTGAATAAAGGGATACACAGAAGTCCTGTGCTGCATGAGGAAACCAGTAATTCAGGAGATCAGGGGAAAATTTGCAGAAAATTATGCTTTGTGAAATAATATAAAAACCTGTGAAATGACAAACTCTCTTTCTCTAGTCTAAAACTTGGAAAGGAAAAGAGCTGAGAAACAGCTTCAGAGCTACATGTCAATAGAGCCTGCAAGATCACTTCTAAAATTACCATTTCATGACATAACAAAACACTTTTCATAAGTGTTAATGTATTAGACTTTTAGCAATTTTGACATTGAAAGTAGTTGATTGCAGCTTTCAGTAGAATAAAAACAACTCTTAAATGGGTTTAAGTCTTAAGTTAGTTCTGTACTCTGACCTTCTGCTTTCACTACTATTTTTATTGTGCTCTGCAATAGCGATTTCTGGAAGTATGTCATTTGTTCTGTTATAGCATAGTGAGAGATATGGACCAGTTTATAGAGTTCAGAGGTAAAGGCCAATTCATGGACCATAGAAAAGTGTTTTATTTTGTCTATTAAATAAACATAATATAGTGCATAAAATTCTGAAGTGGTGATAGTTCAGAAATATTTGATTCACCACTGTCCTGAACGAGAATAGATTTTAAGCTAATTTCAAACCAGTGACTTCTCAATGACCCTCTTAATAATGCAAAGTAACATTATATAGTTAAGACATAAATAAAATGTTAACTTATGATCAAATAACATATACAATTTTAGTACTTTTTAAAATTCTTATCCTGTATGTTGCCTAAAATATTAGGCCACTCAATACTTTTCAACATATTAAAACATGTAGTATACATTGAAAGCATCTTTATTTTGTCTTTACTTCTTTATTCGTGGATATTACAATAGAATAAAATCAATAACTTTTTCTTTACCTAACCTACAATTCAAACACCAAATCTTTGCTTCAGAGTTAAGAAATCTTAGAGTCTAATTGATTGTTGAAGTTTTCTCTTAGAACATTACCAATAGCAATTCATAAACCAGTTTTTACTTAAAGCTTGTTTTGGAATACAGAAACAAAATTTCTTATGTAGTACATATACCCTGTGCAATTGTAATTATAGAAAAGATGAACTGCCTTGATAACAAGACTTTTTGTCTTAAAAAATAGTTGTAATGATTGAGCTCAATAAAGAGAGTTCTTATGCTGCAACAGAAAGACCAGAACTCAGATCCTCAACTTTCTTTCAAAAGTCTAGTGGGGAGGTATCTTTCTGTAGCAGTTGGCTATGGAGAGAGCAGATAGGTTCTGGGAACTCTCCTGCTAGGTAAAATGGCCAAGCCGTGAAGTACAGGTTGTGACAAAATAATGCTATCTCAAAAAATAAGTTGTATAGGCAATGAAGAAGACACATAACATTTACTTCTGGCCTCAACACACATGGATATGCACACAAAAAATTTCTTTAAAAATAATAAATAGTCAGTGTTTGTTAAATGATGTGAAGTGTAAAAAACTCTAAATAAAAACTAATAAATAATGCAATAACTATTAAAATAATATCCTCTGAATATATACTGTGGCTCATAATCTTTCTCAAGGTTTTAGTCAAATTTATTCTGCTTAATTTCCCTTGGGTTTGGAAAACTTGCAGTGTTTTACAGTTGGGCAGCATCACTATTTAAAAGTATGTAGTCACTTCCTAGAATAAAGTAAATGGCAGGACTTTCTTTGAACCTGAATTTGAGTCATTATAAAGTGTAGAAATTTTGACAAAATTGATGATTATCAGCAATTTGTTGAAAATTTAATTCTAGAAATTATATAAAGCAATTAAATAGCATTTTTGTTTTGATTTTGTGATACTTTTTTCTCTGTAGCTTTGGAACCTATTCTGGAACTAGCATTATGTGGACCCTACACAATGTGTGTCTGTGTGTGTGTGTCTGTGAGTGTACAGTGCTTGATAATCACAAAAAAAGGTGTTGGATACTCTGAGTTTCAGTTGCTTGTGTGCTCCTTAACCTGGGTGTTGCCAACTGGACTCCAGTTATTGGTGAGTAGAGAAAGTGTTTCAACCACTGAGCAATCTCTCCAGCCCTAAGTACCTAGTAATTTAGTAGAACTTTGCATTAGATATAGGAGAAAAAAGTACTTGAATATCTGCAATTCATCAAGAGATTAGGTAGTGTACTCAAAATACACAACAGTATTCCCTTCTATACCATAATTTTCAAAATGTACCCTTAATAATATTAATGGCAATAGTATTTTAGCTTCTTGTACTGTCATTTTTAAGACAGACTAAAGTATCTTTTATTTTATGCATTGTCAGTCAAATTCTCTGCTCAAATTAAAGTATTAAGAATAATAGATTTGCATTTAAATCATTATTGAATATTCATTCATTCATTTTTATTGTGATCCAGCAACTCTGCAAGCATATGTCATTTTGTATTTGTGTTGTATTTGCTCATCAAAATATTTCTTTTTAACTTGAGATCAAGGAGACCTGTTTCAGAGTGTATAGGAAATGATGACCTTACAATCCTAATCATTGTTAGATGAAGAGTCTCACTGAACTTTGCACCTATATTGAAAATAAATCTATACAATTTCAGGCAACATGTCAGTTCCTAAAACATTAAAAGGAAAAAGAAGAAATTTAAAACATAAATGAAAATGTGTGTATATTACTTATACTAATTTGTGATCTAAAAACTATGAACCCAATTAAGACTCCTAGGAATGATGGAGAGAGTGCCTGAACTGACTATCTACTCTAACCAAATTGGTGACTTCTCCAATTGTCATCAGCGATACTCATCCAGTAACTGATGGAAACACTGAGAGAAGTCCACAGGCTATCATTGCACTGAGCTCTGAGAGTTTGGCAGAACAAAGGTAGGAGTGATTATACAAACTGGGGGCTCATAATGGGGAAACCCATAGAGACAGCTTTATCTCATAAGTACACACAAACTTGCAGACATGATTGGAGGACAGAGCAATTATTATCAGTTTTAAACTTTTAACTACTTCTTCTTTAAGAGTTTCAGACCTGCATAATATACATTCTGAAGATTATTCCATAACCTCCCTCCAAACTTTACTGCAAACCTGTAATTCATAATTTTTGTTGTAAATGTTGTTACTTGAATCTCACTGAATATAACCAGAATATTATGTGTTACCACGGGGCTTATAATGTCTGCTGGAGCCTGATGTACTCTCAATAGTTACTCAAATGAAAACAATGCTTACTCACTCTGTCTACTTCTCCACAAAAGAAGTCAGCAGTTTAGACTGAGGTGGGCATCGGGTAGACCGCTAAAGCTGACTGTTCATAGGACCAATTTTATAATCTTTTTCATGATTGAAAATAATAATAATAAGGCAGAAAAGTCAGGGGAAAGTAAGGTAAGAGTTGAACAAAAGAAAAGCCTTCCATTTCCAATAGCCTTGAGAATGGTCCTTGCCAAGCTATCATTTAAGACATTATTCTATGGGAAATCATTTATATGTAATTTTAGGAGTATAGGGAGATTTACAAAGTGGGAGAACAAATGTTGCTCCTACCACTAGTTTTCCAAAATACATTTTTCTGTAATTTTACCTTCGAGGGACTATTCCCTTCCTTCATAACACTGTAACAGTACACATGTCACAAATCTCCCTGATTTGAGGGCTCAATTAGCTTTACTAGCTCACAAGTTATCCTAAGTTTTACACTTAATTTTCTTAATGGAGGTGGTAGAGAATTTCCTTTATTATATTCCAATATTGAAAATGTTAACTGTGAAACTTTAAACAAACACAAGAACAATACCAAAACAAACATGCCGTTTTTCAGATGGTGTTCCTGCAAAATTAAACATTAAAAATAGCAACTGAAGGAAGCGCTTCCTAATTACCTGAACACTATGCATGTGTTACCTTCAGTGCTGAGGAAGTCCCTCTCTGGAATTTTAGAATACTCAATTACTGCCTGATTGAAAGTATACCACACCTGGGCAACCCTACTGTAGTTCAGTGCGAGTCATGGTAGCACATTAACACGGTCTGCTTGGTCGTTCACAACGCAAACTGACTCATGTCTGACTTAAATATTCAACATATACTATATTTAAGTGCTAATAAGGCAAGTCAGAGACATGAATCAATTATATAAATTATTTACTTTTTTGCTATTACCAAAATGGAAGATAATTTCCCTTATATATACTTTCAGAATTAGACATTTAATTTTTATTTTCTTCCATATTGCTCTTTACTACCTGAACTGCTTGCTCTGCCTTTGCTGTTAATTTTCTCCAATAGACAAGACACAGTGAAAAAACTATATCTTGGAAAAAAACAAGACTCAAACTCTAGTGTGAATGATCCAGTTTTTTCTCTATGTTGCTCAGACCAAATTTCAAAATTTTGATGATGGTCTCCGGATATACTAGTTTAAAGATGATTACACATTTAATGAAATGAGTACTCTTCTTAGAAAACAAAATAACTCCTTTTCTTTTCTTAAATGTTTCTTGACCGTATGATTGGAATATCTACCAATTTGTAGAAGCTATTGAAAATTTGCATAAAAGCCTAATTTTTGACTGTGAATATGACAAATCATTATAATAGATAGCCCCTTGTTTATGAAACTAATTTTCAAGACATAGTCATGTCTTGTTGAAGAGAAATAAATTTGGATTTTGCTGGCTAAATTCAATCCAAACTCACACTTACAACAGTATATAAAATATGAACCTTGAGGGGTCATTTTTTTGTTAGTATGAAAATTTATTTGCCACAGTTTAACTATTACTAGTCCAGCAACATGAGGCTCAAATTTCTCCAAGCACAGTAGCTGTAATATTTGGAGTACACAACTTCCAAGGTTCAGTGCTGCCTCCCTAGTCCACAGATAATTGTCAATTTCAAATGTTCATCACCATTAGTGATCAGTCTCAGCACTTATTTTAGCATTTGCTCATGATCGGGTACCATTGTTAGTGACGTTCTTGGTTACCAAGGGTTTTACAATAGCAGTAGAATTATGATCCTGAAGTATTTTAAATAATTTTATAATTAAGTTAGCCAAGTGATGAAAAACTGTATTTATTAATTATTAATATAAAGCAGTATGGCGGTTTCTCAGGAAATTCAGGATCAACCTACCCGTGGACCCAGCAATACCACTCTTGGGAATATACCCAAGAGATGCCCTATCATACAACAAAAGTATATGCTCAACTATGTTCATAGCAGCATTGTTTGTAATAGCCAGAACCTGGAAACAACCTAGATGCCCTTCAATGGAAGAATGGATGAAGAAAATATGGAATATATACATATTAGAGTACTACTCAGCAGTAAAAAACAATGACTTCTTGAATTTTGCATACAAATGGGCAGAAATAGAAAACACTATCCTGAGTGAGGTAAGCCAAACCCAAAAAGAGGAACATGGGATGTACTCATTCATATTTGGTTTCTAGTCATAAATAAAGGACAATGAGCCCATAATTCGTGATCCTAGAGAAACTAAATAAGGAGAACCCAAAGAAAAACATATAAGCATCCTCCTGAATATTAACTTTCATCAGGCGATGAAAGGAGACAGAGACAGAGACCCACATTGGAGCACCGGACTGAAATCTCAAGGTCCAAATCAGGAGCAGAAGGAGAGAGAGAACGAGCAAGGAACTCAGGACCATGAGGGGTGCACCCACACACTGAGACAATGGGGATGTTCTATCGGGAACTCACCAAGGCCAGCTGGCCCAGGTCTGAAAAAGCATGGGATAAAACCGGACTAGCTGAACATAGGGGACAAGGAGGACTACTGAGAACTCAAGAACAATGGCGGTGGGTTTTTGATCCTACTGCATGTACTGGCTTTGTGGGAGCCTAGGCAGTTTGGATGCTCACCTTACTAGACCTGGATGGAGGTGGGTGGTCCTTGGACGTCCCACAGGGCAGGGAACCCTGATTGCTCTTTGGGCTGACGGGGGAGGGAGACTTGATCGGGGGAGGGGGAGGGAAATGGGAGGCCATGGCGGGGAAGAGGCAGAAATCTTTAAGAAATAAATAAAAAAAGAATTAGTGAAAAGACCAAGCGAAAAAATGACTGACTTTTACATGCCTTTTAAGTTCATTATAAAGCTTAAATTGAGTTTAGTGCTCAAAAGCTGTTTTGCTCATTCACAGAATGAGGCAGACAAGCATATGTGTGAGAGATAATTTCTAATAAGGAAAAAGAAAACACAGATATGCATGACGTTCAGTGGAAAGCATTTTCTTTTCATTTCATTCATATCTGGATTGGAAAGTACAGATTCCTGATGCAGTATGTAAGAAAACAGCATATATATATATATATATATATATATATATATATATATATATATATATAAAACTTTTATCTTCAAAAAGTAAGTGTAAGTAGAGTCTAATGTGAAAAGATGTTACTTTGAAAAGTTAAAGTTAAAATTTTTGTTTCTTCAGGGTTCATGTCTTAATATTTTGCTCAAACATTACCTTATATAAATGTTCATCATTAAGAGCAGTGCAGGACACAGTGAGAATAAACAACCATTTTTTACTTAGATGGAGTTTAAACAGCTTGCTTCCAAAAGGACAGCTAATTTATTATGAGTTTACAATGGTGTTTGCTTGTGAGACCTTATCAATGTGTGCGTTTGTGTGTGAATGTGAGTGTGTCTGTCATCATGCATCACACATCTGTACTTTATAAACTGTGCTTTGTACTTTATACTATGAGGATTTCATTGGGGTTTCCTAAGACTTCAGGCCAGACAGAGTCAGCATAATAGTCATCTTAAAACTCCAGGAAATGCAGTCAATTTATTTTGACAGATGGTTATGATGCTCTTGGACACACGGTCTTGGAAAATGAGTGTGGCATCCTAAAACATGGCTTGCATGCTGAATTCCACTGCATGGTGAAGAAACCACTTTTGCTATGAAACTAAAACATTTCCAGCCAAAATGAAGATGAGAGTCACATGAAAATAAAATTCTGGGATTGACATTATGATCCCTCTTATTACAAGGAGAGAATGTTTTGGAAGAATAGGTCAGGATAATAACTGTAAATATTCATATCAAATTCTCCATTATATCCAACAAAGCAAGAATAATGTTTGTGAAAAGTGTGTCATTTCAGGGCAGGGATTCTATCTAGTAACACAGAGAGCCAGACTATTGTATGTGATTGTCAGTGTTAATTAGTATATGGGCAGATTTGATGAATGGAGTTATACATAAAGCAAACAAAATAAAAATAAAGAAATAAATGGTAGCTTGCCATGGAAAACAAAAAAGCCTTTTGTGTTGATTTGCTTTTGTCCTTTTATTATTTATTTTGCTATAATAGAGTTGCCTTCTGTGAGAAAGAGGCATCTGTGTCTTAGCCAGGGCAAAATGTCTGCTTGTTTTAAAAAATGTTGCAGCAGTGGCTGGCACCCAATTTCAGAAGCCGAGTTACAAAATGAACAAACTAAAGACAATAACCTCTCTGGCCATTTGGATGCCAAACCAGCCGTACTTTGAGATTCTGGGCCAGCCTGTTTCATAAACAAATGCTTGGCAACACAGAGTCTTTGAATATTCAGAAAACATTGCTTAATTCACGGAACATTCATGGTGGAGGATGTGTGAAAAAGTCCTGGAAGTTTTGCTAAAATAAGGACTTTACATCTAAGGCTATTAACTCAAGAACACTTGTATTTAGGAAGCATAGGAAGAAATAAGTGCAAACAGTCATTTCAGGCTCAGGGTAATAAGTCCATTCACTTAGTTCTTTGCTTGTTTTCCTAACCTCTGAAATATATGGGTGATTATGATAGATTCCTAATGATATAAGGAATAAAGATGGATTGAATGACTTAAATCTGCCCATTGATTTTTCTTTGAATAGGGAGGTTAAGAAATTTTGATGGTTGCCCAGTTCTGTTCTTTCTGGAAAGAAGGTGACAATCCAATTACTTACCTTACCAGTATCTATAGGTCTAGTTCAGACTGCATTCTTAGAGTTACACTCCATTGCTGATTTCTACTGCACATTCAAACTCAGCAGTATGGAAATTTAAGGTACATAAATTCAGAGTGCAGAGGGGAGGATGGAGAGAGAGGGACAAAATGATGTATCATTGATTTATGGCTGTTCATCTGTTATTATCATCTGTAATCTTATTGAAACATCCTATTTGTAACTTACTGGGTCTGCATCTTATGATTATAATGTTGCAAAACATATAATTTAAGATAATCATTCCATTTGAAAGTTGGTAATCATGGACTCTTTGTTATAATACTATTACATTATCTAAAACAGTTTCTGATGGACAGATAAGGATGTAGAAATGAATACTACGTTGTCCAGGTGTCACTTTCCTTTCCCAAAGTTTGAATAAGGAAAAGCAGCAGTCATCCATGACCAGGACTTTGGGATCCAGACACTACCCCAGTGTATATGAAGGAATATTAATCCCTCACACATTTTTCTGGTAATTGAGTAACTGAGTGTTTAAGGGTGTAAGCTGGTGCAGTAGCAAACCATTAAACACAGGAATTCTCCTTTAAAAGAACAGCAGAATAATTAACAAAACAAGAACAAAATTTGTACCTGAACTGTCACCTGCAGATCCTCTATGGTAATTTTGATCGCTTTGCTTGGGACAGATGCCCCAGGACAGCATCAGTTTTGCTTGTCAGGCCCAGAAGACAGGACTTGGCAGGACTGAGTGTACTGACCTACCTGGTGAAACTGAGTGTGGCTTTGCATCCCCCAGTGTCCTACCTGTGGACAGTTTGATCAAGACCCTAAGGAAGATAAGGTGTGGTGTTGTTCGTTGTACTAAAGCTAGGGTTGCCATAGCAAACAAACAAAAAACAAAAAAATAAAAACAAAAAACAAACATACTGGGAACTTTCTTAAAATACACTTAAAATGATAGGGAAAATACAGTCCATAGTACTATATTTACAGTTTAAATTTTATTTTGATATTAAATGATCTTTAATTCAATATTTAAAAATTTTAAGACTCAAATATAACCAGGATAAAATAATAAAATCTTAATCTTTCATAATTTGTTAACTGATACTAATTTTTTAAAGATGATTCAGACATACCAACTAAGAGTGAGTCACCTTATAAATGATCATATTCTTTCATGAACTCATAGCCATTCTTATAATCATGTTGTGTAATTCATTTACAGGAATAAGCTTGGAGGGAGAAACCAATTTAGAGCTTCTATTATAGTCTTTTGTGTATATTGTCAAAGCTAAGCCTAAACATGTAAATAAAAAAGGATTTTAAGATAACTAAAAGTTTTTATTATAAAATAACATTTAAAATTATGTATATTAAAACAAACATTTAAGAGACTGTGTGACAGCTCTCAGATTCTTCAGAGAGATCCGTTAAATATGACACTTAAGGTATATATTGGAAGAGAGAGATAATTTCAAAATTTTGTATCCTTTCTCTCTATCTTCCTCCCACTCCCCCACTATCCCTTTTCTTTTGTGTGAGTGTGTGTATGCATTATTTTAAATAATCCACTAAATCCAATTTGTTCTGCTTATACACTCATGTGTTAAGTCCCATCTACAGGTAATTGGTAAACATACAAAGAGCTATACCTATAAAGAAAATTGACTTGTTCTCTTAGAGAAGCCATTAATTGTCAACAAATTATCAGTTAAGGGGCAGCAAAAATTCATTAGCCCCTTTCTCCCATTCAAGACTAGAGACTGAGTTGATCTTGTATAGACTTTGTGCTGGCTGGCATAGAGGTTCCTCATGACCAGAAGAAAAGACACTATTTCAATACTTTCCTTCCTGAAATTTATACTTTTACAACTCTGCCCATCCACCACTTTCTTTGAAGTTCATTGTGCCTTGAAGGGAAAGTAAGTGTGATATAGATGTCCAAAATCTATAGTTTAGGACCTAGTGACACTTATTACCTACAATTTTAGTTGTAAGTTTCTGAGATAGTCATTGTCTGAGAAGGATATTAGTCTATGGGTAATGAGGAACAGATTTAGAAGGCAATGGCATGAGTTCTAATAGGTAATAATAATAAATGTTCTTAGTCAGATATGGAAAAAATGATGAGGGATCAGAAATGAAGGAGTCAAGTCCCTGCAATCTTGCCTCTCAACTTCCAACTGAAAAAAGTCCCTGCATGCTCCATCTTATCATTTCATCTCTCTACCCAGTTATATCACTTTCTGTCTTTCTGTATAGACTCTCAGACCTCTATCATGAGCTAATGTCTAGCTCCACCCTCTCATCTTCAGGCAAGCTTTATTTGTACAAACAGGATATCACTATGTCAACATATTGGTGTCCAATGGAGGGCAGTTTGATACTATGTCCATTTAGCAGAGTAACAAGAGTAGCTGTATCCCTTGTGTCTGTGAACTCCAGAGCATATCTGTTCCTGACAAGACTTATAGTACTGGGCAGGCATTTCTTCCTGTAGAAGAAATGAGTCCAATCAGAAAGCAATTAGTTATCTCTATAACATCCATACTTCTATTGCACTAATGCACATATCTTGCCAGGGCAATCGCTACTGTAATTTATAGATTTCAACACTGAGTAAAGTGTTGTAGTTTATGTAGAAACTTCTAATATGATGAAAAGCAGCATCCAGATAGGTACAGTTTTATTTACAGTCTTATAACACAAGTATGTAGTGTCTTCAGAGAGAGGATACTGCCATCAAATTCTAAAGGGTAAACAAGATCAATGGCAATAGACTTTAGTGTTTGAGAAGGTCCATAGAACCTCAATGAACAATTGGAAAAAAAATAATCCATTTTAGGCATGAGAAGATTTGGCAACTTATTATATTTATTTTCATAATGCAGATTTCATGATACAGAAATATGAACATACCATACTGTGGAAATTTCTTTTGAAATGGTCAATGAACAAGATTAGAAGAATTTAGGAAACATGATAGTAAAAGATTAGAAGGCTTTGAGCAGGATCTTATTATAAATGTGAAGGGCAACCACTGTGCTCTACAGCAGTAAGAAACTTAAAATTTCAGTAAGCACAGCTTGATGTAGTTTGAGAATCATCTAGGGAAAATGTGATTAAATAAACCAAGTTCAAATAAAAAAAACTCTATAAGAAAATTTCTTTGATTTTGAAAAGAGCTATTTACATTCCGCAGAATTAAAGACATTGCCCCGAAGCTTTGCATGTGGGATAACCAGGAATTTCATAGCAGATAGAAAATTTATACTGAGCAGGTGCTATGAGGCAAAATCATCATTATATTGCTTTTATTTTCTGGAAATGAGATTATCATATATACAAACATTTTATTTCAAGATTTACCACTAAGTATGTATATCTATGCCACAAAAAATCATGATTTTTTGAGACAGGGTTTCTTTTATGAGATGCTCCTCTGTATACAGTGAATATGTTGTATTAGAAGTGGTTAATAAAGAAGCTGATTTGGCTTATGACAGGCCAAAATATAACTAGGTGGAGAATCCAAACAAAGATACAGGAAACACGAAGGTGGTGTCTGGGAGGTGCCAGCTGCAGCTGAAGAAGAAAGATGTGAGGTAACAAGCCAAAAATTTTTGGTAAAATACAGAATACAGAAATGGGTTAATTTAAGTTGTAATAATTAGTTAATAATAAGTCTGATCTAATAGACCAAACAGTTTGTAATTAATATTAATAATCAGAGTGTTTTTTTGGGAACTGGTTGGTAGAAAAAAAAAACTCTACTCACCGATTTCTTTATGTATCTCTGACTAGATAAGTTTTATATAAAAATAAAGGCAAGTTTTTCTTTTTTTAGGAAAACTTCCTGTGAGTTTTCATGGTTGTTGATGAAAGAAACACTCAGATTAGTATGGAAATGTGGTAACAAAGACTTTAGATGTTTTTAATTGTGAGCACAACATAGTGAGTGGGGACAAGTATTTTTGTTTTAGAAAGAAAAATAAGGTTGTCAATGCTTCCCCCTCTATCCTTTTCTACCATTTTTTTTTTTTTTTTTTTTTTTTTTTTGGTTTTTCGAGACAGGGTTTCTCTGTGGTTTTGGAGCCTGTCCTGGAACTAGCTCTTGTAGACCAGGCTGGTCTCGAACTCACAGAGATCCGCCTGCCTCTGCCTCCCGAGTGCTGGGATTAAAGGCGTGCGCCACCACCGCCCGGCTTCTACTATATTTTTTGAAGCAGTGTCTGTTATTTAATTTCGAGTTGTATTTTATGGCTGAGATAATAACTACCAAGTCGTCCATGAAGTTGGAGGTGTGATTGGGACCACACTTGATATTTACCTAAGTGCTAGAATCCAAATTCTGGCCCTTCCATTTATAGAGGAAGTATTTTTGTCCATTGAGTCATTGCCTTATCCCTATACTAGTAAATTCTAACTATGAAAGGCCTATAATGAATCCAGTAAAGAAAAAAATGCATAGCCAAGAGCTAGTTATCTATAAAAAAACATCGTTTATCTTCTTTGTGTTTCTTCCTAATAGAAAATTTGACTTGATTTATTTCTATATTGTTTATGGTATTATTTTCATATTATATGCAGATTTATTTTTTCATCTGGTAGAAATTTTAACACACTTTTATTTACAATTGCTGAATATATCCCAAGTTGTACTTAAGCAAGAATATTTATTGATGTTTCTAGTTCTCAAAGGAAAGAGGCATAACTATATTTTAGAGTATACTTTGTTTAGAAAATCTTTGTGATATTTATCTTCTAAGATATTGCTCTCAAGTGAGAAAGCAAGGTATCTCTCTGAATGTTGAGATCTTTTCAAGATAAGAGATATAAAACCAAACTTTAACTTTCACACCAGCTTATGAATGACAATTGTTTCTTCCTATTACACATACGTTTATTTTAAAAATTATTGTTTAAAACTGCTCAAATTCTAGAACCTGCTGTGTCCCCAGTCCATTCAGCATCAGTAGCCAAGTCATCACCAGACACCAAATATGCTACATTTCAACTGTCACAAAAAGTCCAATATCCTGTATAAAGCCTTTGCCATTGAGGTCCCTTTCCCTTCCTCTTCTGTAGTCTGATATTCTTTGGACCACCAGACCCTGAGTAATGATTTGGAGACTTCTTATTAGTTATGAAAATTTGGCCTTAGCTTAGCCCTGTTCCCAACCATTTCTTAAAATTTAAAGTAACCTTTTTATATTAACCTACATTCTGCCTTGTTGCTCATTACCTCTCCTCAGTAAATTACATCCTATTTTCTCCATGTCTGGCTGGTAAATTCCCTGCCTCTGAGGTTCTTCCCCAATATTCTATATCTGCCTAGAAGTCCCACCTATCTTCTCCTGCTTAGCTATTGGTCATTCAGTTTTCCACTAAAGCAATCATAAGATCCCTCAGGCAAGTGAGAAAAAAAAAAAAAAGCCAAGACACATCTTCACAATGTACAAAAGGATTGTCCCACAATATCTCTCCCTTTCTCTTTCCTTCTTCTGCTCCCCCTGTCTCCCTTCTTTTCCTCCCAATAAACATGAGGTCTGTTTCATAGTATGATCTTTGGGGTATTCTTGTGAAACCCTGACTTAAAATATTTTTTGAATACAAAATATCAGAATTTTAAAGCTCCAATGTGTTTTTTCTTTCCTAAATATCTACTATTAGAGAGGAAAACTTAGTATACTTATGACCTATCTTGCATACAATGCAATCCTGGGCTACTATTTCAAAATGAAACAAATAAAATGATACTTTTTTATTATTATTATTACAAATTTTCATTTCCTCCCCTCCTCCCATTTCTCTCCCCATCCCCCCATTTCCTTTCCCCTCCCTCTCCAGTCCAAAGAGCTGCCCTGTGGGAAGTTCAAGGTCCTCCCCACTCCATCCAGGTCTAGGAAGGTGAAGATCCAAACAGACTAGGTTCCCACAAAGCCAGTACATGGAGTAGTATCAAAACCCAGGGGCATTGTCTTTGGCTTCTCAGTCAGCCCTCCATGTCAGCCACGTTCACAGAGTCTGGTTTGATCCCGTGTTTTTTAGTCGCAGTCCAGCTGGACTTGGTGAGTTCCCATTAGATCAGCCCCACCGTCACAGTGGAAGGCCGCACCCCTCGCAGCCCTGACTTCCTTGCTCATGTTCTCTCTCCTTCTGCTCCTCTAAAATGATACTTTTTATGATGCTGGTTTGATGAATTCTTTCTCAAGTTACCTCAATTATTCTTGTAGCAAATATTTAATCCTATAATAAAGTTAATATGTATATTTATTATATATAACTATAAAGTACACAATATTGTATACATTATTTCCTGAACAGTCACTATTCTTGGCAATGGCTTTAGATAAACTAACATAGACAGGAAACTAAGTACTCATTCCAGATTGTGAGATTGATTAGGGAACTGAAATTTAGTCTTGTCACTAGAATTTACTACTCTTGAGGCTGTGTAAATATATTGCCCTATCAATAAGTCCAAAAGTTCAGTGACAAAGTGCAACAGAACTGGAATTCCACAGACTTCAAATTTATCCTTCCTCAAAGTGTAACTGAATTATAGTACCTGATATCCAATGAACTTTCTTTTTTTTTTTTTTTTTTTTTTTTTTTTTTTTTTTTTTTTTTTTTTGGTTTTTCGAGACAGGGTTTCTCTGTGGTTTTGGAGCCTGTCCTGGAACTAGCTCTGTAGACCAGGCTGGCCTCGAACTCACAGAGATCCACCTGCCTCTGCCTCCCAAGTGCTGGGATTAAAGGCGTGCGCCACCAATGAACTTTCTTAAAAAGAATTACTACATCTTACTTTCATGAAAGTTTAATTTCAGTAATCTCTCAGTTAATAGGTAATTTACTGTTTTCCCTCAAATATTCAGTCATACTGTATCAAATCAAACACTTTACTGTTGGGGGAAATTTGCTTGTGTTGATTGTTCTAGACCACTAATGGAGCTGAACTTGGTTTGGAAAGCAAAGTCCACATTCAGTTTGCTGGTTTGGACCAATGAGTTCTCTGGTGGCCTAAGAGGAGATAGAAAGGCACACAAGGAAGGAAGAGGATGTGAGAAGGGAGGATCGGGTCTTGATTTCTCTGCAGATTTCTCAGGTTTATTTCTTAAAGTTTATGCCTAAGTTTTTTTTTTCAATAAACAACAAAAAATTGCAACGCCTTATTTTAAAGAGTGTGATCTACTAAAGGTGCCCTGGTGTTTAATTAATTACAATTTAGTCAGATTCACTGTGTACCAAAAGGTTAGACAAACACAGCTAGTGGTGAAAAAGACAACTGTTTGATAACATGAGAACAGCATCCAGGCAACCTAGGAGGAAAAATACTGTATTGTTCAATTAGATTTTAAAATTAAATATTTTTATTATAATATGATTACATAATATATATTCATTCTGAGTATATAAATGAATAGTATTGATTGAAATCTTTAAGTACTTATGTCTAGAACAATATGTATTCTGATTATAGTATCAGGGTTAGTACAGTTAGTTGTTTCTTTACATAACATTGAGATTACTGGTGGAAGAGAAGATGTAGTGCCACCACAAGACAACCTTTCTCAGTACGTGATTGGCAATTATTAAAGTCATTTCACTATCTGCAATAGCAGATTTTCAAAGCTCATACTTTCTATCATGGATAACTTTATGTGATATTCCAAGAATTTTATATTGCCTCTCAACCCTTGTGATGTACAAATTAGCAGTCTGCTTCATTTCAAACATTACTTAGATCTGTTGCACACAGACATTTATTGACAGAGCCATATCCCTACTCCCTGTGGCTCTTTTGGACGTGTGTTAGAAACATTTTGAACTGGCTCTGCCCTTTCCATTTTATCAGGTACATTTTCAAACTCTTTAATTGTGAAACTAAATATATAGCAGCAATGGCCGTTTTCAGATAAAGGAGCATTCTGTGGTCATGTCTAATAGTAGGAAGTGAGCTTTAGCCTCTAGCTATTTGGTAGAGAACTTTTTGAGTAGGAGACAATAACTTTTCATCTTTCTAAATAGGAGTGACAGTTCTGGTCAGAATGTGCCTAAAGGCTTAGTCAACAGGTGCTGCTATCGTCTACACAAGTACTTGTAAAAAATCTGAAACTATACAGGATAAAAATGAAATAAGGAAATTATACAACAAAATAAATGTAAAATGAGAATTTGTTTTAAAAGTACAGAATACAAGTCATTTTGTAATGTTTCAGTTATAAAGTCTGTAATGAGAAATGAAAGGTGAAAATTTGTGTGCTATGAAACTTACAATTTTAAAAGTCTCTAGACAAACTTCAGCAAAAATTTACAATGCAGATCAATCCATATCATACATGAATACATTAACAACATCTACTACCAGGTGACAGAAACATGTAACATTAGTATTCAGTTTGTTTAACAACTTGAAGATATATAAATGTGTGTTTGGGTATATGTGTGTGTGTATTCATATATAGATGCATAATGGGTTTTAAGTTCACTATGTTGAATAAATTAATTCATTTTCTTTAGAAATATGCTTGGTCTTTATGCAATATCACTAAAATATACTGAATACCACATATTAATATTCAAAACTATAAGAAAAGAAAAACAAAATACTGAACTGCAGTAAAATACTGACTTTTTCATAGCTGAAGAAAATTAAATTTTACAAATCAGACACTATCTTTGTATATTTATTTGAATTGTGTCACACCTCATTTTGTGTTGAGTGTTCAATTCCAAGTAGATAAAGATGAAACCATATTTAGCAATTAAGCATTCAAAGAAGATTTCTTTTTAGAAAAGAAACAATTATAGAAGAATTTATTGTTAAACAAGTGGCTAGGTGATGGACCATTTTCCATGGGACTTTTTTAGAACTAAAACTATCAAAGAAATGATAGATTAAAAAATAACCTCAAGATATTCAGTGATAGATAGACAGACAGACAACAGAAAGAGAGAGAGACAGAGAGACAGAGACAAAGAGAAAACAGGGAATTGTGAATTATTCATATTTGTAAAAGGCATCCAGAGAGCATTTACTTGTTAAAAAAAAAAAAATAGGAGACTTAGAACAGTTGCTTTTAAATGGCTCCAAGATCTCGCATTTTTGGTTTTTCGAGACAGGGTTTCTCTGTAGCTTTGGAGCCTGTCCTGGAACTCCTTTTGTAGACCAGGCTGGCCTCAAACTCACAGAGATCCACCTGCCTCTGCCTCCCGAGTGCTGGGATTAAGGTGTGCGCCACCACCGCCCGGCTCAAGATCTCACTTTTAAACTTCACAAGTATAAGGGAAAAAAAATGAACTTAAAAAGTTTAAGTCTCTTGCTTTGTTAAATTATGTAATCTGCCCTTACATTAGGGATTTGTCCTTTCTGAAAAAAAGCAAGGTAGGAATCTAAACCTACTTTATCATGGCTGTACTACATCTAAAATATTTCTTATTCTATGCATTTCAAAGGGTTACCATAAATAACAGCAAAAATAAAAATATGTAGAACATAAAAAATAACAAAATTTCATTTGTCAGGGAAATTTATTTGAATGATTAAATATATGATATATATAAATAAAATATATTATGAAGGAACAAAACAAAACTGAATTTATAAGTATATAAGATCTCTATTGAATTAAAATAATTACGATTATATTGCACAGTTAAAATATTAATAAAAGAGATAATAAAAATTGTCATATATTTTTAATTTTAGAATAACACTTAATAAAAGGGTATCATAGGAAAGTACTAGGTATACATCAAAAGAATATTACTAAATATTAAATTACTGTCCAAATGAGTATTGACTAAATTCTCATTAACAAATATATTTATTAATTATATAATAAAACAGATTGTAGGCTCAATTTATGATGAAAAGTCACAGGTGGGATTTCATAAGATAGAAATTTAAGCAATATATTAACAATAAGTTAGATATTTCAAAATACAGTTAACATTAAATATGATATGGGTGAAAAAAGCAAGATAAATCTACGAGGAAACATTTGGCCTCTTTGTGAGATTGTTAACATATGCTTTGAAGTCTGTACATTGTGCTGATGTCATTTTAAGAACATAATTGCTCCATGGAGAAATACTTAATTGTATTCCTGTTTAAAGACTAGTTCACGTCTCTGTTGAAAGCTTCTGATAGAGATTGAAACAATCAGGATCTTTCACTGATCATACAGCTCTAGTAGACATTGAAGCAATATATTTTTCTGAATGCTCTTTGTAATTCTAATTTTTATACTTGATATTTGTTCTTATTCTATATGACTTTGTGTTAGGCTTAGAACTTTCCTATTAAACAAAAGGGGGAAGTGTTGTAGGAATTCTTATTGCCAGTAGCCTTTAAGTTACCAGCCTACCTGGGCGTGGCCTTTTATACTACATATGCCAATGTAAAGGGCGTGTCCTGCCTCTTTTCTGGCTGCTAGATTCAGTTGCTGTTCCCCATTTTAGCAGAGATTTGTTGTCTGTGATTCTACCCCTAAATAAATTACCCTCTATTATACTAAAAAAAAATAGAAATTAAAAAAAGATAAAAGAAGTTTCTGGAATAATTATAACAGAAGTAACATTTTTGTCAAGATTAATATAATAAATACATCAATGACATATCTGAGATGCCATATTAATTAAAACAATAGGCACAACATTAAGAGGTAGGGAGACATCAGCCTGTATATTTATCAAGAGATAAATGGAGAAATCTCACTTGTAGGAATAGTTATGTAATAGTCTTCATTGTCAAGTTTGTTTTGCTGCATTCAACAAGAAGACATGCATTTAGGGAAGTCTGCGAGGGTATATTCTGAAAGAATTAACTGAGAGCATAAGACCCTCTTCAGGAATGAACAGCACCTTCCAGAGATGAACAGGCCCCAGTAAAAGTTCTGCTGCTGCTTGTTTTTCTTCATTTCACTTGCTGAGTAATACAACTCACTGTTGTTAGTATCTCACATTTCCCAGTTCCTTTTTCACCAGTGCCTTTTGTCTTCTGTCCTTTAATGCTGTAAGCACCACTGAAGTTCTAGGAATAGTCTACACTTTCAATATGACTTTGGTGCTGCTGAGGAATCCAGTCTTGTGAATGGAGCGTTGTCCATGTTCTCAGTCTCTTCAGCATACACAAAGCCACATTTAGACTACCCTTCACATATCAAGTAAGTTAATCAAAGATTTTCATGTAAAATAGTGTGTAAACATACACATGCACAACATACACATACACACACACTATATATATACACACATACACACATAATTGGTTCTGTCCCTCTAGATCACCTTGAATAATAAAGTTCCCTTAAATAATACAGTACATTTTCCTTCCAATATTGGAAACATAAAATACTGTCTCTTGGGGAAAATATATGAAACTAGAGAATATCACGTTAAACTAATTGAGTTTGACAGGGAAGGAAGCATCATATGTTCTCTCATTTGTGGGAATGAAAAAAGAAAAGGTGTGACTCGAAGTAGAGCCATGATCATTAAGAGATGGTGAAATGGTTAATTCTGACTCTCAGTTGACTGGTCAGAAGAACTCTTTGATTAGTAAACCACAGCTTTACTATGGGGGTGTTTCCAGAGGCATTTCCATAGTTTAAGTCAGGAAAACTCTATACTAGTCAATGATTAAAACTAGCAATGCTTCATAAGTTGAACAGACCATTAGGAGTTAGTGGAAGTGGGCTTAGAAGAGAAAATCTTAGTAGCAGAATGTTGAGCGTGCATTTGTAATTAGGGTGGGCATCCGGTTTTCTGCTCCGGTTCCAGGCTGTCATAAGCTGAGCAACGTTATTTAATCACACACCTTTGCATCTAAGATATTTGTTCATCATAGATATACAAAAATCAAGGGGAATAATCATGGACTGAAACTCTGTCTAAATAAACCTTTCCATCCTTAAATAAGCTATAAGTAAATGAAAGTGGCTAGCATCATTAATGTAGATCACAGTAACAACCATAATATTATAAAATGTACAACTAATAATCTTATAAGCTTTCTTGTTGTGTCATGAAGTCAATTATAAAGAAAATAGGTATGAAATAATATGATGATCATGATATCACATGAAATATGATATAAGAAAAATTAAAAATTCAAGATTTTAAAAATGAGTACTGTGAGATCATTGATTCAATTACTACCTATCACTATTTTCCTATATTATATCATAAAAAACCTATTCTATTAACTAACCAAATTATTGAAGGCAAATTTATATTTCTGAGTGAAACACTAAAGGATTATCTATTTCCAGCAAACTGCAAGAAGAGCTGACCTCTTTTCATTCCTTCCTCAAGTCAAGTGCATATCCCGTTTTATGAGTTTAACTACAACTGAAATCCTACACAAAATCCTAATTGAAACGAGCTTGACAGTCTGAGTTTTAGTGTCCTCTAGACAATAGGGTATATTTCCAGACCATATTACACAATTTGGTGCAAACCACAGTTTGCTCAAGAGAGACTTAAAATGATGATAAATGACAAAATTAGTTAGAATAAGTTACTTCTGACTTTGAAGATGATTTCTAGGCCACATTGGAATGGCATAAAATCAAGTCACATAAGCTAAATCAAATCTGACAGGGAAAATTTTCAGGAGTTAAGAAACAGTTTTTGTCATGATATTTTATATTGAAACTTAAAGAAGAATAGATGCAAAAACGCTATTTTGATGTTGTGGACGTAAAGAGAATTTAGACTCCAGAGTACATAAATACCTTGGTAAATCCTATGTAACTGTATTGCAGAAGAAATGTAAAAATATTTACAAAGACTTCAGTAAAATTTATAAGAACTATTCTTTTTCTAAATTATACATCTATTTTATTTAGTCATCTGGCTGAAGAACATAATAATTATCTCCTTGTTCTAATAAAACTATATTAAGTATTAAAGCTGATAGATTGAGAGCATGTATTGTCCTGGGAAGGATATACAGCTCAGTGTTTCCTGTACCCTATATCAGATACAAGAAGTCGTATTTTCCCATTTATGTCTTAAAAAAAGATGTAAGTACTAACTTCTGAGAGAATTTATCATTTTAATTTAATGAAGAAATAGTTGTTGTCAAGTATAGTAGGAGCTTTCTGGTGTATTATTGATACATATCTAAGAAGTATAAGGATAAATATTTTGTTTTATTTCACAGTTTTGTGGGTAAGGAATTGGGAGCTTCTTACAGAAAAACTATTTGGGGGTTCATAAATCAGGTCATTCAACAAATTGGGGTTTTTGGCATATTTGAGGGAAATTTCAAATTCATCTTATCTATTCCCATTGTCATAATGTGTCATGATATCTCTCTCTGTACCACCATAACCATGTTAATTTTGTGTGGCTACAAAGAGCTCCAAAATGGAACATTTGTAGATCCTATACCTGTAGGTCTCAGTCCCTTGGTACCTCTTTTTGTATTGTTCAGCACATTACTATGCCAGGATAGGATGATGGATTGAATAAGATCACTTAGTGGTAATTCGGATGTAATTTGTGACCAGGTTGTACCATGATGAACTTGACAATATCATCAATAATTAATTTTAAAATATTTACTTTGATGGAATGAACATGGGAAAAACAGTAGCCCTTTTCAAATGTCATTTGAGTTAATTCCATAACTTATAGTCTAATTTATTACACACTATTTAGTTCATTTTTATAAAACAGGAGAGAAATAAAACCTACAAATAGAAAAAATGAGCAGAATAGTATTTTATGCTGAGCAGAAAGCATGTTCATTATGTACTTCTATATATATTATAAATATAGTTAAGGACACATAATTTTCACATGATTTGCCATATATAAGATATATATAACACATATTAAGAGCTTTAACCATTGTGAGATTACTATTATTGGTTAACATTGTACATTAATTGATGGTCATATTGATCTAGAAAAAAACTTAATGTATTCTATTTGCACATTTGCAAGCCGCTGTATTTAATATGCAAGGTTTTGTTACTTTGGATAAAATTATGTAATACAATGAAACAAAATAGAAATAATGACTTAACAACACAGTAATAGAATATGACCCATTATACCTTGAAGTCATTGACATACATATTGAGCACAAATTATATATTAAGATAGAGAATAGTTCACATTATATATACAAGTACTGCTAAAAGTATTAAAGAACACTAAATGTAACTAAAATTAATAATTAAAAATAAATACCTGAATCAAAACTCCAATTAATACATAATAGAATAATTCTAATAATAGTCAGAAATATGTTGACTCAGAAGCAAAATTAAAGAAGAAAAGAACTTATTTTGCTTTCATAAAGATGCTTTTCATCCTTTCAAACTACCTTCTTTTATTTGTCATAATTACTCACTCAACATAAAGTGCTTAGTAGAGAAAGCAGGGCATTGATTCTAATTATTTCTTAATGATTAATTTGGGAAGTAATATGTATGACTTGTCCTTTTTTTATTCAACCCATGTTAATAATTTCAAAATATTCCTACAGTTTGCTTCTGTTACTATGACTACCATGCTGTGAAAGAGTCCTCTAAGTTTTGTCAGACATCATCACCATCCTGTCCCTCCCACAAAAGTCTTTTATGAATGTAAATACTGCCTTCTGTTTATTCTTGCTGTCAAAGTTGTGCATCAGAAAACGTGTACTCTCTTCATTTTTTGAATACTTAAATTTAAATAGGTACTAGGACGATGATAGAGTGTTGAGACTAATGGATCCTGGCCTTCAGCTGGATGTTGGGATTAATGAGTCCTAAACTGCTCTTCCCTCCTAGAACCTTCTAATTAAAGTTACTAGAAGCTGTACTTAGCTTAGAGGATCAGAGGATGGGATTTTTACCTGTTGGCCATTGACTGAAGTGTATTTAAGTCTCCATGATGCTGTTAAAGAAGGGCTTTGGTATTGGTGTTGAAAGGTCTGCATGTCGGTCTGTCTCTGCGTCTGTGTTCTCAACCTCCAGCCTCTTGTCCGAAGCTCACGAACTGGGGTCTAGCGCATAGAGCGCAGACCCGGGCAGCTGTGCGCGGCAATAGAGAATGTAAACAGAGACTGTGTATCATTTTCCAGCCCCCCTTATCCAAATAATCACACAGAAATTATATTAATTACAAGATGTAGGGACATAGCCCCACCCATTGGGGGCGTGTTCGCCTCGGGCTAATGTTTACGGATAAATCTGCCGGGCGTGAGCCCAGCAGCCCTTTTTTCTTTTGCTCCGCTTTTCCGGTACACCGCGGGAACCTTTGGTCCTGTAAGTTTATTTCCTTATTAAAGCTGTATATATCTATATAATCTGTCTACATTCATTTGCGCCACCACATTTGGCGCCCAACGTGGGGCAAAACTGCGCCCATGTTCCCAAATATGGTTTATAAATGTTCTTTTACATTAAAGGGGATATGATATAGATATAAATAATTTACATTGGTATGGATTATAAGGTCAATTTTGTTATGTGTATACGTATTTCTGATCTTGATTAAGGTATTGTGATTGTGTAGTTCATTTAAAAATGTAATGTATAATTAGGAAATATAGATTAATGGATAATCATCAATAGTCAAGCTTGTAGTCATGTTAGATAGATTTTCTAGATATATAGAGATATATTTCAGTTAGATAGACATTCTTCATATCTTTCAAAGACTGCAAAATATGGCATTTAATGTTTTAATAACTTAGGGTTTTTCATGACAATAAGACACTCTGCTCCTGGCAGCACCAATCTACTTCAAAAAGAAGATGGGCATCAAAGAGGCACCTTATGGAGTTTGATAGCCATTTGGGCAAGAAACTACTCTTGCCTGGACTGTTGCATAAACTGGACACAGAGAACCCGCAGAAAAAGGACTGCTAAACTTGCCTAAAGGTAAGATGGATTTTCGGGGTTCCTGACTCATGAAAGAGTCTGCAAGACATTCTGCAGGACACAGCAAAAAGTGACTAAACTGTCTTTAAAATTTCCTGCTTGATAAAAATGTCTGCTGGATACTATGGGCCTGAAGGCTAAAGACGGATGCCCCAACGGTACAAAAAAACTTTGGGTAACTGTCCAGGCAGTGAGATGTCTCTGTCATTTCTAATTTTTGGATCTCTTGTTTGCTTAGGTAATATTATATCCTTCTGGAGTCTTTGATGGAGTTAAAGAATGGTTAGTTATAGTTATAGTTTTCATTAGTTATAATAAAAGATAAAATAGATATAAATATTGTAACTGTAATTCTTGCTTAATAACTGTTCTATGTAATTTTACTATGTTAAAGTTAAAGCCTTTCTTTTTTGTTTAAACAAAAAAAGGGAAAATAATGGAAAAATTACTTTCATTTAATAAAAAAACTGCCTTGGCCCATTTATAGGCCAGCCCTTAGATGGGTGGAGTAAACAGACAAAATGCTGGGAGAAAAAAGCCGAGTAAAGAAATCGCCATAATTCTCCCACTCCAGACAGACGCAGGTTAAGATCTTTCCTGGTAAGCCAGCTCGTGGTACTACACAAAATATTAAAAATGGGTTAGATCAATATGTAAGAGCTAGCCAATAAGAGGCTAAAACTAATGGGCCAGGCAATAATTAAAAAAATACAGTTTCCATGTAATTATTTTGGGACATAAGCTAGCCATGCGGGCGGCTGGGTGCCGGGGACGCAGCCCCGCCGCTCATATTACAACAACAATACTATTTGGTCAATCACTCAGGCATATTCCTAGTTAGCTCTTACACCTTAAATTAACCCATTTCTATTCATCTAGGTATCAATGTGAAGCTGTGGCTGACCAGTAATGTTCTGGCATCATCCCCCACCCCAGTGGCTACTTGGCATCTCCTTTACTCCACTTACTTTCTCTCTGTGTCTCTGTTTGGATTTCTGTTCTGGCTTAAACCTCTTAAGCCATTAGCTGAATCAACTTTATCATCAAAAATAAGAGCAACACATAAGCAGAAGAATATCCCACATCAAAAAGTCCATGCTCACAACTCAATTAAGAAATAAAATATTACCCCTTAAAATATATTCAAAATAATAGTCATACCATTGCAGTTAAAATTGTAAAACAATACTGAACACAATCTGTTAATTGGTTTCCTTTCATCATACAGGTAGAGTATTCAAAGCAAATAAAATTTTGAAAACCTGTCTTATAAAAAGTAATTGAATCACCACTAATGTCAAAATTCAACACAATCAAAGCTGAATTAATTTCTAAATTAATATTAGCCAATTTTTCTTAGATACTACATTAGTACTGAGATATTTAATGTTATTTCCAGTTTGAGCTTTGTTTCATTGTGACTATTAACTAACAGCAGAGAGATTATATTATACAAAGGGTTGAAGTAAAGAAATAAATTCTGATGTTGATATGAACTTGAAATTTTCTGAGAGTCAATGTGTTGACAAAATATATGTAGATAGAATTACCTTTTTATATTAATATAATTTAATGTACATTTGAAGGTTAAGTAGAAGAAAGTCCCCAATTATTGATGTCGAATTCCCCTCTGTATGTTATGAATATGTTTTACCAATGGTTATTAAAAAAGCTGCTTCAGCTAATAGCTTAATAGAGTAAAGTCAAGCAGGAAATAGGAACAGAGATATAGAGAGAAAGTACGCAGAGTCGAGCAGACACCATGTAGCTCCTGAAGGAGAAAGACACCCTGGACCCTTATCAGTAAGCCACGACCTTAATTAGATTAATAGAAATAGGTTAATTTAAGACGTAAGAGTTACTTAATAAGAAGCATGAACTAATTGGCAAAACAGAGTTATAATTAATACTCTTTTGTGTGATTATTTGGGTTCACTGAAGCAAGCAGAGTCACAATTTCTTTAAGAAAAGGCTTTCTGACTGAGTGGTAGCAGCAAAAACTGTTCAGCTCCTTCAGGAAGGCTTCCTGGCTTGTCATAGTTGTTTGAAAAGCTCTGGATCATTTGAAAGCTGAGCTCTTTTTTTTATTTATTTAATTAAAAATTTCCACCTCCTCCCATTTCCCTCCAGGTCCCCCATCCCCCTTCCCCTCCCTCTCCATTCCAAAGAGCAGTCGGGATTCCTTGCCCTGTGGAAAGTCCAAGGTCCTCCCCCATCCATCCAGGTCTAGGAAGGTAAGCATCCAAACAGGCTAGGCTCCCACAAAGCCAGTTTATGCAGTAGGATCAAAACCCAGTGCCATTATTCTTGGCTTCTCATCAGACCTCATTGTCCATCATGTTCAGAGAGTTCAGTTTTATCCCATGCTTTTTCAGTCCCAGTCCAGCTGGCATTGTTGAGCTCCCAATAGATCAGCCCCACTCTCTCAGTGGGTGGGTGCAGCCCTTGCGGTCCTGACTTCCTTGCTCATGTTCTCCCTTCTTCGGCTCCTCATTTGGACCATGAAAGCTCAGTCCGGTGTTCCAATGTGGGTCTCTGTCTCTAACTCCATCCATTGCCAGATGAAGGTTCTATGGTGATATGCAAGATATTCAGCAGTATGGCTATAGGATAGGGCCATTTCAGGTTCCATCTCCTCAGCTACCCAAGGAACTAACTGGGGACGTCTCCCTGGACACCTGGGAGCCCCTTTAGAGTCAAGTCTCTTGCCAACCCTAAGATGGCTCCCTTAATTAATTCCCTGCTCTCATATCCACACTTCCTGCATCCCAACAACCGTTCCCCCAAGCTTCCCCCATCGTCCCCTTCTCACTTTTCTCTCCCCATTTCCCCTTACCCACATCCCACCCAATGCCCAAGTTCCCAATTTTTGCCCAGCGATCTTGTCTACTTCCAATATCCAGGAGGATAAGTATATGTTTTTCTTTGGGTTCACCTTCTTATTTAGCTTCTCTAGGTGTTGAAGGAGCTGTGGGGCTGCATTCCTGCCACCTAGCTCCCGGCTGCCTGGCTAGCTTATGCCACAAAATAATGACACACAAACTGTATTCATATAAACACTACTTGGCCCATTTCTATTAATGGGTGTAGCACCATGAGGTGCACTTACCAGGAACATTCTAGTCTACGTCCATACTGGGTAGGAGCTTCATCGCATCTGCCCTGGAGAGCAGCGGCCTGGCATCTGTCTAAGGTGTCTTACCTCACTTCCTCTTCCTCCCAACATTCTGTTCTGTTTACTCCACCCACCTATGTTCTAACCTATCAGGTCCAAGCAGTTTCTTTATTAATTAACCAACGACCTTCCTCTATCATCTAGGTACACAAATTATAGGCTCAATTTCCTTTATTTATGGCTAGAAACCAATTATGAGTGAGTACATCCTATGTTCATCTTTTTGGGTCTGGGTTACCTCACTCAGGATAGTATTTTCTATTTCTATCTATTTGCATGCAAAATTCAAGATGTCATTGTTTTGCCGGGCGGTGGTGGCGCACGCCTTTAATCCCAGCACTCGGGAGGCAGAGGCAGGCGGATCTCTGTCAGTTAGAGGCCAGCCTGGTCTACAAGTGCTGGTTCCAGGACAGGAACCAAAAGCTACGGAGAAACCCTGTCTCGAAAAATCAAAAAAAAAAAAAAAAAAAAAAAAGATGTCATTGTTTTGTACCACTGAATAGTACTCTAATATGTATATATTCCACACTTTCTTCATCTATTCGTCCATTCAAAGGCATCTAGGTTGTTTCCAGGTTCTGACTATTACAAATAGTTCATACCCTATCCTATAGCCATACTGATGAATATCTTGCATATCACCATAGAACCTTCATCTAGCGATGGATGGAGTTAGAGACAGAGACCCACATTGGAGCACCGGACTGAGCTCCCAAGGTCCAAATGAGGAGCAGAAGGAGGGAGAACATGAGCAAGGAAGTCAGGACTGCAAGGGGTGCACCCACCCACTGTGATATTGGGGCTGATCTATTGGGAGTTCACCAAATCCAGCTGGACTGGGACTGAATAAGCTTGGGATAAAACAGGACTCTCTGAACATGATAGACAATGAGGGCTGATGACAAACCAAGGACAATGGCACTGGGTTTTGATCCTACTGCATGAACTGGCTTTGTGGGAGCCTAGCCTGTTTGGATGCTCACCTTCGTAGACCTGGATGGAGGGTGGAGGACCTTGTACTTTCCACAGGGCAGGGAATCTGGACTGCTCTTCAAACTGGAGAAGGAGGGGGAATGGAGTGGGGGGAGGGGGAGAGGAGTGGGAGGAGGGAGAGGGAAATGGGAGGCGGGGAGGAGGCAGAAATTTTTTCAATAAAAAAAAAGAATTAGGTGACTATTTTCCTTTGTCTTTCATAATAAATCCATGAGAATATTTTAATGTTATATATGTAGTAAATATTATTTTAAATGTTAAAATACTAAAATAAATACTTCAGAGCAAGTTAGCTAGCTATTGAATTTTTTACTGTGTGTAAATCGTCTATGAGTTTATTGACCTCTAATCAATTGAAATATATACTTTACAATAATTATAAAGTACACATAAAATGAACTATCCTAGGATATATGATCTGAAAATTTATTTGTAATAACTACTATTTGACATGGGACTAATAATTAACTAATATCCACCTCATGCATACATGAGAACGCCATTTTGGAGTCATCCTCATTCTTTACATACTTTATAGCAATTTCTTCATCTGTTTAAAAAATAATCAAGGAATATAATGTTATTTTTTTAAAAATTCACAAGGGGTTGGTGCTTATTTTCAATATATTTTCTTCAAAAAGTGTTCTGTAATGTATTTGTTATCAAGGTAATGGTTTCTATTTATAATGACATTTTGCATTTATATATAATGACATTCCATGCACTTTATATTTTACATTTATAAGATAAAAGGCCGTGTCTTGACATGTAATTAATACAATGCATAAAACCAAAAAGCTAAAGTCTACAAAATATCCAACTCTTTAGATGAAGAGAAAACCAAATTTGGCATTTTTAAAACAACTACCACTCAGATAATTAGGTCTTGCTTACAAAAGCTGTTATTATACTTTCATGCTAAAAAGATTACATGAAAAGTAAAAGTGTGAATTGTCCTTTAATGTCTTTAAAGGACAAATTAATGAAGCATTTACAGAACCTTTTGACACAGCTTGATCTTTTATTTAAAGTTACATCAAAGGTGAAATGACTCAACATAGAATTATTTATTTAGTACTAATACATCAACAAGTGATATATCAACATAATTCTCCAGGGAGAATCTAGTGAGAAAATACTACTGAAAAAGATTTTACTGTAAAAGTTTGTATTATGAAAATATTTTTTGGCACTATATTTATTAGTTATCATAAATAATATTAAATTTTATAAGAATTTAAAAATTCTTATTATATTTTAAAAACATGGGATATATTATTAATGTCAAAATTAATTTTCATGAGAATAGAATAAGGTAAATCATGCTTTATTCTGATATTATAAAGTAATGGAAGAATTGGTGATCAAAGAATGTTCTCTGTATATTAGAAATGTAAAATTTCACATAATTCAGAAAATTAAATAAAGATTCAGCATTGTTTTTCTAGTAACATCATACAATAAGATCCTGCATTTTAGGATTATATTTGTGGGCAAAATCTTATAAACATTGCAAGCTAACATTAGCCAGAAAGAAAATATTTATAGCTCCTGAATGTTATGTATCTATCATTACCCTTAGAAAACAGGAAACAATATTTCAAGAACCAGAAAATCTAACATATACACCTAAAAAAACATGAAAATAGATACTACCTGATTATATAGTAGCCTACCTTACATCAAGTAGTTTATCACATAATTTAATACTAGTCTGTTTGCTCCATTAATGTCTTGAGGATAAAATGTTTGAGCAGATTTCTTCCATGTTTAATGATGTTACAGTAAGGTAACCATTCAAAGTTGGCATGAAATAAATCATAGCAGAAGTTCAAGGGTAAAAGTAAAAGGTCTTTCACTCTCTGAGAGAATTTTAATTTCATTCTTCTGGGTTCAATCTTCAACAAATCAAGAAGGTAGTTAATTGAATTCACCATTCTTTTTCTTCCCAGAAAAACCTACTTCAGGAACTCTATAAAAATGTTCTTTTATTTCTTCGAGAAGTAATTGAGGTGACCGCCACTAAGCTGTCCTTGATTGAAACAGAGAAATGAACACAAATCAGGTTAATCATGACAGAATATTATCCTCATTGCATTCATTTTAAAAGTTACACTATTCTGTCTCTTATCTGGATTAATGACCAGACTCTACATTGTATGGATTTAAAAGCCTCCCTTCTCTTCACAGTGCTCTCAGTAAGTATTCTAGTCCTTAAGTCTTCGTACTACCCCAATTTATGTAGTACCATACTCAAACTATTAATTTTATTTATATGTATATATTTTCCATATCAACATCTTTTGATATGGAATTAATGAGTTCTTCTCTGGCAAACATAATTTCTACTTATTTCAATTTCTCTTGTTTCCTGAGTTCTGAGACCTTGCAAACTGTACATTTAACAAAAAAAATCATAAAATATAGCTGGGAAGCTCATGTGCGTTTGTTAATTAGCCATCTATCCATTGACCGATGTAACCTCAAGACTCAGCCTGAGTTACGTTTCTGGAAATTTCTGCCTTTAATCTGACACTGTAACGATGGTTTCATAGTCAAGTATGTTTCATCCACATAAAAACTTCATGGAGTTTCTTTGGCCAACCACTCTAGTACTCAGAAGCAGTAATGGTGGAGACAGGTTAAAAAAAAATGAAGATTTCTGTTCAAATAGCCTAGAAAATTGATGTGTTCCATGCTCACTATAAAACCATATCTCAGCCGGGCAGTGGTGGCGCATGCCTTTAATCCCAGCACTTGGGAGGCAGAGGCAGGCGGATCTCTGTGAGTTCGAGTCCAGCCTGGTCTACAAGAGCTAGTTCCAGGACAGGCTCCAAAACTACAGAGAAACCCTGCCTCGAAAAAACCAAAAAAAAAAAAAAAAAAAAAAAAACATATCTCAAAAAATAAGGTGGAGAGTGACTGAGTGAGTGAGTGCTCCTGGACATTTTTTACAGCCTTCACATTACTCCACTGTCACCTACTTCTTTGTAGTCATTCAGTCTTTTTAACTTTGTGTATTGTTATACTAAATGAAGAATCTGAAATAATAATGAAAAAACTTACAACTAAAAAAAGTGCAGAGCCAGATAGATTCACAGAAGAATTTAAGCAGATTTTCAAAGAGGATCCACAGCAAATACAACTTAAACTACTAATAAAAAAATAAAAACAACAACAACAACAACAAAAGAACTAGAGGAAACACTTCCATTATAATTTCTTATATAAGCCAGTATCACTTTAGTACAAAAGTCAGGTAAAGACACATCAGAAAACAAAACAACAGAAAATATATACTGGAAAATATTCCTAATGACTATTCCTGATGATTGTAGATCAAAAATGTGTAAGAAAATACTTGCAAACAGAATAACTATAGACTTGAAAATTCATTATCCCCCATAGCCACGTTGATTTCATCCTTTATATGCAGTGATGAATCAAAATAAACAGTCAGTATAGTAATAAACCACAAAGATAAATGTAGAGATACAGGATCATCACAAGGTGATGAAAAATTATTGAAAAAATCCAACATTTCTACATGATAAAGGAGCATAGAATATTAAACTGTGGAAGAATATCTTCACATAATAAAACTTATATAAGATAAACTGTTAGCCTAAACACCGATCTAAATAGAGAGAATGTAATTTTACAGAGTCAGGATTGAGACAGAACAGAAATCAAATGCAAGAAAAGGAAATTAAATAGGAAAAGGAAATTATTCTTATTTTTCAGGTAACATGATATTATATACTAGAGAACACAAATATTTTAACAGAAAACTTCTAAGAATGATGAGCAACATGAGTAATAAAGTATGATTCAGAATCAACTTGCATGAATTAATAGTTCTATGCACCTAAAACACAAATAAAAGGCAGTTATGACATATTCTAATCAAAATATAGTCAAAAAATACAATGTCTCAGAAAGTAAGGGACATCTACATTAAAATCTTAAACTCCTTTTAAAAAGGAAAATAAAGAAAAATGGGAACACATCCCATGCTCATGGACTGTTAGAATAACAGTGAAAATGAAAATTTTTCAGGTTTTATTTCTCTTTTCCTAAATCAGTTCTTTAAGAGAAATGATCATATATTATATTATTCTCCATTTCCTTTTTAATACTTAATATATTCTTGCTATAGCTCTTCAATATATGCTTGGTTTTTTTTTTTTTTTTTTATATTTATTTATTATGTATACAATATTCTGTCTGTGTGTAATACATGCAGGCCAGAAGAGGGCACTAGACCCCATTACAGATGGTTGTGAGCCACCATGTGGTTGCTGGGAATTGAACTCAGGACCTTTGGAAGAGCAGGCAATTCTCTTAACCTCTGAGCCATCTCTCCAGCCCCCAATATATGCTTGTTATAAATTTCATTAGTGGATATAGATTCAACTTTCAAATTTTATATGAAGTAAAATGATGAACTTTGATGTGACATAGTTTTTTTTCCTTTTTATATTTACTTAGCTGTTTTATTTATAAATATTAAGATTAATTGCAACTATTTTGATCATTGAATATTGTGAGTAATAGCTATGATGTGTATCATGTTGCCTGTATTTGAATTTCAAGATTTTAAAAAGAGGTATGCTTAGTAACTAATTTATACCACCAAGAAAGACATGGATCCTTCTTTAAAACTCAAGTATAGTATTTCCTAACCAGAACAGCATTTTCTCAAAATTTGTAATTGTTCAATAAAATAATCACAAAATGAAATCTCATTTTCAAAGTAGTTCTTATTTTTAATTCCTTCATTGAATAAACAAAAAATTTGCTTTAAAAGAAGAGTTTGAAGACCATGCTTATGTCATTTTGTTATTATTCCTTGATAAACTTCAGTGTATTTTTTTCAAAGAGTTTGTTTTTGCCTTTTATTTCCTTTTAGAAGATACTAATGGGTTAATAAAATGTGTTTTTGTCTATACTATATGCTAAAATTTATTTGCACATTTATTTTCATGATGAAGTAGCTGATTACGCTGGCCATGTTAGGTTGAATATTTTCCATTTTATATTTACGATGGCGAGTTTTGTGGCAACTTGACACTACCTAAAATCATTTCCAAAAAGCAACCTTACCAGCCTGTGGAAAGACTTCTTGATTGATGATTTATGTGTGAGGGCCCTGCTCCTATGGGTGGGGTCACTCTTGTGCTTGTGGTTCTGATTGCTATAAAGAACCATTCTAACCTAATCATGAAGATCAAACCAATAAGCAGATCTTCTCATTGCCTCTATATACATACTTGCCTCCAGTTTCCTACATTTCTTTAGTCCCTCCTCTGCTTAAGTTTCTATGGTAACTTCCTACAATAATAAACTATAATGTAGAAATGTAAACAAAATAATGCCTTTCCTCAAGTTACTTAGCATTAAGATGTTCTATCACAGCAACAAAAACCTTAAGTAAATGTTGATTTTCTTTCAAGAACAATGTTTACCAAGGTACAATTTAAAATTTTTAATTTTAATCAGAGTATGATAGGATTTAATCACCTCTTAAGTATATCACAATTTAATTTTTTTTAAGATTTATGTAACTGATCTCTATGAAGTATACTCTGATGTATCTGTTGAGTTTTAATGTACTTTAGTGTCGGATCTTGTCTTCTGTGGTTGTGTGAAGAAAATTGCCCCCAGTGGGAATAACACTTTTAGGAAGTGTGACCTTGTTGAAGTAGGCCTTGTTGGAAGTAGTGTGTCACTGTAGGAGTGGGAATTCAGGTCCCCTATGATCAAGTTCCACCCAGTGTGGGACATAATTTATTGTACTACATGTGGATCAAAATGTAGACCTCTCAGCTCCTTATTCAGCAAAATGTCAGCCTGCGTACCAATACTTCCCAACATGATGATAACAGACTAACCTCTGAAACTGTAAACCATTCCAATGAAATCTTTTCTTTTATAAAAATTGTCATGGTGATTATTCAAAACAATGGAAAGCCTAACTAAAATTCTTCCCAGTATTATTTATCAGGATATCTAGATTTATCCAAAATCCTTGTTAGTGCTATTATTACATTTGTAATTTATATGCAAATTAATTTACGGAGAAAGACATAGTTATAATAAACTAGTTTTCTGGAAACCATGTTGACATGTATATTTTATTGCAGATAAATCTAATTTCAAACATTGTAAAATATGTGGGTTTTCAACTTTAGTTGTAGTGGCATTCCATTTGTATTTTAATAAATAAAGCTTCCCCAAGTGTCAGAAAAATTAAACAGTCACCCTGAATAGCTTTACAGAACAGGAAATAATGAGACACACCTTTAATCCCAGTAGCCACATTAGCTTGATATAGAAAACAGTTGGTAGTGGTGCATGTCCTTAATCCCAAAACTAGAAAGAATTATAAAATGGCAGGAGACAGCTCTGAGTCTCAGTCTCATTCTGAGGTTTCCTGGAGGAAGGATCACCTTTTTCAGACTGAGGTGGAAACCCAGAAGCTGGCTGCTTTGCTTTTCTCTTCTAAAGGTTGAACCCAATATCTGCCTCTGAGTTTTTATTAATAATGCTTCATTGATATACAGATTAATAGAAATGGATTAATTTAAGACTTAAAAGCTGGCAAGGAATACATCTGAGTCATTGGCCAAACAGTGTTGTAATTATTAAAGCTTTTATTTGACTATTTGGGTCTGTGCAACCGGGAAATAGTATCCAGTTACATTTATTAATAAGAAATGCTTATACTCTTAAATTATGTTTGCCTTATTTGAATTAAGAGAAATGTATTTCCTTTCTACATTTTCTATGGCTAAACCCTCTCTGTGAAGACTCTATCTTTGACACTACAGTCATCCACATATTTGTAGTACTGTAACTTAAACTCTGATATTACCTGATATTTAAGACTTTGCTATTGTGTCAATATTTAGTAAGTGAGATGGGCACTAGGACACATTCACTACTTGTTTTCTAAACTCTTAGTCATTTACTGGCATTGCTGCTTCAATTCTCTTTGTCTCATTAATTTTTCAATAGTTAGAGATGTAGTATACTCCTTTATATTCTTTGTGTAAATTAGTAAGGAATGTTCAAAACAAAGTTATAAAATAAAATTTAAAATAATTTCTTTAGAGTGCATTTAAGAAATATGTATTTTCTTCTTCTGACACTCAAAAAAAAAAAACACGCTGAAAAGAGAAAATAAGGAAGGTAAGAGCCAGAGGATTGTGATGACAGGTAAAAAATTGAATTTTCTGGACATTACAGGCTTGATGTCCTTAAACTTCCAACAGCTTTGGATGCACAAGATCATTTGCCAATATTCTCTGTTTTATGAGTAAAGTACTCTCAAGTCTCTATTAACAGTTAAGAACTACCGGTACTCCTCTACTGCTTGTAAAGGAAGAATCAACTTTTATCTCAGATATAGTTACTGGTATCCATATGCTTATGGGCACAAGTAACTATACTCAGTTGGTTCTTTTACTCTGTACCTCTTCCACTATATCTCTCTCCCTCCCTTTCTCTCTTTCTCTCTTTCCTTTTATCTCTGTAGTGGATGAAATAAACATTGTCCCATAGACTCTAAAATTTGAATTCTTGGGCTTTTTAGTTGGTGACACTGTGTGGGGAGTCTTAGAAGGAACACCTATGATGAAGAAGTATGTCACTGATGAAAAACTCGATATCTTAATGTCTTACCTTATTACCAATTCTCTCTTTCATCATGTTTATACTTGAATATGTGAGTTTGTTACTCCTGCCACCGGATCTGCCACTTTCTCCTTGTTTCCCTGACAGGATAAACTTTTTTCCTCTCTAAAACAGTTAGCCAAATAATATATTTTGTTCCATAAATTTTGATAAACATTTTTATTTACATAGTAACAGAAAAGTAACTAATATAGAAGTTGATACCAAAAATTGGGACAATGCTCCCTAGAACCTTACCATGTTATTTTTTGTTGTGGTTGTTAGAAAAATATGGAAAGCTTTGGAATTTAGACTGAAGCTTGGCTTATGTAAGCAGAGGCTATTTTTTTTTATTTTCTATATTTTACATTTTCTTCCACTCCCTTCCTTTCTTCCCTCTACCCTTCTACCTTCTCCTGTGACCTTCACACTCCCAGTTTACTCAGGAGATGTCTTTTTTACCTTCTTATATAGATTCATGTATGTTTCTCTTAGAGTCCTCTTTGTTGTATAGGTTCTCTCGAATTGTGAGGCTGTATGCTGTTTTGTCTCTTCTTTATGTATAAAAGCAACTTATGAGTGAGTACATATTATATTTGTCTTCTGTGTCTGGGATACCTTACTCAATTTGGTTTTTTTCTAGATCCATTCATTTGCCTGAAAGTTTCAAGATATGATTATTTTATTGCTGTGTGGTACTCCATTGGGTAAATGGACCATATTTCCGCTATCCTTTCTTTGGTTGGGGGGGCATTCTAAGTTGTTTCCACTTTCTGGCTATTATAAATAATGCTGCTATGAACATAGTTGAGCAAATGTCTTTATGATATAATTGAGCATCCTTTGGGTACATACCCAAGAGCAGTACTGCTGGGTCTTGAGGTAGATTATTTCCTAATTTTTTGAGACATCACCACAAAAATTTCCAAAGCAAGTGTACAAACTTGCACTGCTAACAGCAATGTGCTGCAGCCAGCGCAGCCTGGATAGCCAACACTGGCGGGGGGTGCGGGATTGAGACACAGAGGCTTCTTTTCAGGTGGAAGAAGAGCAACCTTTATTTTGCCCAGCAACCTTTTATACCTCTATTGCTTCTGTGGAAACCCACCGGTCATAAAGAACACAAACATCCTTGTCAATTACAGACCACAAGGAATTTCCGCTGTCAGAAGGAGTGAGGGCAGCTGGATCACAACACAATGGAGGAGCATTTCCCTTACCCCATAACCTATACAATGTAAGCTATCATCACTACTTTTGATCTTGACCATGATGACAGGTGTAAGATAGAATCTCAGAGTAGTTTTGATTTGAATTTTTGTGGTGGTTAAAGATCTTGAGCAATGATATTAATGGAAAATAATTATATAATAATGATGGAGGAAGGTCATTGGTTAAAAAATAAAGAAACTGCTTGGCCCTTATAGGTTAGAACATAGGTGGGTGAAGTAAACAGAACGGAATGCTGGGAGGAAGAGGAAGTGAGCTCAGACTCGATAGCTCTGCCCTCTGGGGCAGATGCGATGAAGCTCGGACCCAGGATGGACGTAGGCTAGAATCTTCCCGGTAAGCGCACCTTGGGGTGCTACACACATTATTAGAAATGGGCTAGTCCAGGTGAGAGAGTTAGCCGAGAAGAGGCTAGATATAATGGGCCAAGCAGTGTTTAAAAAAATACAGTTTGTGTGTTATTTCGGGGCATAAGCTAGCCAGGCTACCAGGAGCTGGGGCGGCAGGAACACAGCCCACAGCTCCCCACTACACAATTATAAGTTTTATGAATTTGAACCCTTTAAATAGAAAAATATTAAAATATAACAAACTTAGCAAGATGATTATATATGAAGTACAAGGCACATGGTAGTTATTAAGTCGGTACTTATTTCCTTTGCCTTAAGTCTATATTTCAGGATACATTGGCATTTCTCATTTACCACCCAACATGCCTCATCTTATCCATGACAATCCAATGTTTGAAAGCAAATTTCTTTTTTTCTAATTGACCCCAAGTAGTAATGAAAAGAACAGAAATTATGCATCCACCTATGCCTGAGGGAAATGAACATGGTGATGTCCACTACTTCCTGTTATTTACTCAGAATGGAACCTTCTATATGACAGAAAGAATTTCAGAAGACACTATCATTATCACCTATATTCATCTTTCCTCATTAAGGAATTATAGATTACAAATAGGATCCTTAGCAAATGACCTTAAACAGCTAGAGAAAACCCAGTGCATACTTGAACTAAGTCATGCTTAAACTAGTTGGTATTAATTAATTTTCTTACATATTCATTGAGACTTCTAGTAAAAATATGAAGAACTGCTGATTATCATCTTGCTTGTCATTATCTATCTTTGGATCATAACATTTAGCTTGAAAAGGTTAATTGGCAGTGACTCATGAATGATTTTATAAAGTGGGTAATTTCAATCATCTGACTTTTCAACTGTAGCTACTTTGTGAAATGCATCAGCTCTCTCTTTCTCTCATTTTATTCTCTTTGTTCTAACTGGTGTGTCTGAAAAACTGGCAATAAACAAGTTGGTCAAGATAAATATCCAAGATATTTAATCCAGTTATATAATTTATTTATACATTCAAAAATATTTTACACTATATTTAAATTTTACTTAAAAAATCCAAGCATACCATTTGTATTTTTCAAAAAGCATTATTGATGTTTACAAATGATGTCAGAGACATTGTCTCAATTAGTAGCTCAGGCTGTCCTTAAATTTATGATTGTTGTAGGAGACTGCTTGTTTGTTTCCTGGCTGCCCAGCAGCTCAGACCCAAAATAATCACACAGAAACCATATTATTTAAAACTCTGCTTGGCCAATGACTCTAGTGTATTCCTGGCTAACTCATATCTTAAATTAACCCATCTCCATTAATCTGTGCATTGTCATGAGGCTGTGGCTTACTGGCTAATGTCTCTGGTGGGGCTACCTGTCTTCTCACTCACTCTGCCTTCTTTCTCCCAGTATTTGTTTAGTTTTCCCTGCCTAGCCCTATTCTACCCTAGTATAGGCTCCATACAGTTTTTTATTAACCAATGATATTCACAGCATACATAGGGGAATCCCAATTCATATTATGTATTCACAACACAGTTAACTTTATTATAAATCTTTCTTCCTCATCCTCAAGTCCTATGATTACAGTTTTAGCCATCATAGTAAAATGGTGATTGATTTCATATAATTTTTGACATATATTTTCTATTTTATCTCTTGAAATATAAAGATAGTAAGTATTTTAAAATTGATATATCACAAATTTACATATACTATGACTTTTAAAGTAATTTATTGACCACCATTGATTTTGATAATAAGGACACATTACAGTTGATTCTACATGATAATTTTTTTGTTGAATTGAACAGCTGATGATTAATACACAAATTATTTATATTGCTATTTCTTTTATCACATCTCTTGGCACACTGTTACTTATTACCTAAGTAATTATTGTAATCTCTCAATGAACAGAAACCAAAATTCCAGATATAAAGGGAATCAGAATATTTTATAGGAGCAGCTACAGAGCAAACATTCATTGTTTATCCTTCTAGAGTCAGTGAGGTCTGGGAGAATGGAGCAAATAAATGCAACAGACTAAAGTCTCAATCAATAGCCAACTTTATTCAGAGGATATGACTATTTATGATGAGTGTTAAGGGGAGTTGCATGAATAATGTGTAACATCAGAAGGGCAAACTGCAGGTCATAGGCAAATGGCACATGGCAGATGAGTTGCACAGGAGAAACAGTTTTTCCAAAGATGCATATAAACAAATCACAATAGCCAGTTGCAATGAATAATCTCAATTAAACTAACTTCTATATGATAAACTGGAAGGAGCACAAAAACTCATTTCAAGAACAATGGAACACCATGTTTTAATGAAACTGAGAACATAAGACCCTTGTCTTGTTTTCTTGGAATTTTCTTACAAGTGCTATAAATCTCACATGACTTCATTCTTGGACCATGTTTGGACTACTCAGAATGAATGCTTTGAACAATAAAGAAGTGTCAGTCATAATATAAAATTAAAAAGTTCATTTTAAGACAGTTTTCAATGTGATAAATAATTTCAACTTTTTAAGTCAGTTCTTTATTTCACAACAAATAAATTCTCATGTGCCCCTCATTGCCATGCTGATTTGTTCTTAACCCAGTTTGAGAAGTCCCTGCCAAAGCATTGTACAAGTTCATAATCATTTCCAACTAGAAATCATAGGACCTCTATTTCTATTTTATTATTTTATTCTCATTCCATCTGTAGGAAATACATATATGCCAGTGCATATACCAAAGTCAGAGAACTACTTATAAGAATATAGTCTTTCTTTCCAGTCTGTAAGCCTTTGGGATACAACTCAGCATTTTTGGATTGGCATCAACACATTATCTATGTAAGCAATTACTCCTTTTGGTGCTAGCACTATTCCACAGTATTTTAAGTTGTCACGACTCCATGTATCTGTGTATATGTGTGAAAAGTATGTGACTATGGCCATGAGAGCTGAACACCAAAGATATCTTCAGTGATAGCACTCAGCAGATATTGGCAAGACAGTATATTATATATTGGAATAGATTTTTTTCAGTGTGTGTTTTCCAATCTTTGTGTTATAAATGTGTACATTTCTGGGATTATTTCTTCATTACAAGAGAGATGGATCTGAATCGTGGCTTCTGCCTATTTGATCTTCAGTGTGGTTGTGGGCATTCCCACTTCCAACTATACAGACATTAAATCTGCCATGATTCCTCACATAAACCACAGGGACTTTGTGGTCCTACATATCTCCTCAGTTTGGTCTTGCCACTTCTCTTTTTTTTGGCAGGGAAGGGGGGGAGCAATATTCTCAATTCTATTGAGAAGTGGGATAGGGTAATGAACTAGCGCGTACAGGACATCAAATAATCAGTCTTAGAACCAGAATGTCTCATTTTATTTTTAGAAAAAGACATATTTATCAGATAAAGAATAATATCAAAGAACTTCTAAAATCTAAAGAACAGACCGTGAGCAAAAATATCATGGGCTTCTGTATACTAGAGATCTGCATTATTTCAACTTCAATGTTCACTTGAAAGTGAAACACAGAATTAAATATTTTACATTTCCCTAGAAACTGAACCACAGAATTAAGTAGATAAATAGAAGATTCCCTTAAATATTGCAATATTAATAACAACTCTTGGGAAGTTTCTTTTATTGTTCAAATAAGAATTAATTTAAAATATCATATTTAATTTTTTTTTCTGAGATAGGGTTTTTCTTTAGCTTTAGAGCCTGTCCTTGAACTAGCTCTTGTAAACCAGACTGGCGTCAAACTCAAAGATCTGCCTGCCTTGCCTTTCCAAGTGCTGGGATTAAAGGCATGTGCCACCACTGCATGGCCACATTTAATTTTAAAAGTAAAATGTGGAACTAGTAATAATAGACAGATTCTAACAAGAATAAATATTATGTTTAAGAAAAAGAATGTATAAACATAGCATTTAGGCAATTAGAAATTATTTTAATCTATATATACAAAATGATAATTGTTAAAATATGAAACAAATATTTAAAATACCACCTGTGTTTTATTATCATAAATATATAAATTATAATGAAAATGAAACTAGAGACAAAACTTTTATTTTTCTGAACTGGAAAATATTTTTAGATTGTGCATAGAACAATGAATAACAGCTTTCATTATCACTATAAAATTTGATTAAAATGGGCATTATCCTTCCGAATTTTTTGATATTTAATAACAATAATGTTTTTCTACTAGAATAGGAATTATATGTAAGAAACATAGCAATATTATTTTAAGAATAAAGGAAACATTAAAATGGAGTTAAAGTTAAAATAAGAGGACAAGTATCTGTGATGAGGTATATATGTTGTTTTATTGTTTAAGAAGCCAAAAAACTTTAAAATTAAGTAATTGAAACTCAAATTTGTCCTATGAAAATTAATGACTTCTTTGTTTTTTCTTGAAAGTTAATATTTCCACAGTTTACTTTTCCCATGATAACTGAGTCCTTGAAATGTTTTGTAGTAAATTCAAGGTGCAGCACAAACAAATTCAGTGTAAACATGGGACCTCTTTAAGAAGAAATGAATATGCATTAGTAAAAATGGTATATACAATCTTATGTAAGAATATCAGGGGTGTTACATTAATTATATCTGGTGAGACACTCAAATATTCTTCCTAGAAAGCGTACATAAACCATAAATTACATAAACTGTAATTATTAACTCAGGAAGGGTTACTGTTCTTTTTTTCAATTAATTAATTTATTTATTAAAATTTTCCACCTCCTCCCCTCCTCCCATTGCCCTCCTACTCTGCCCTCCCCATTCCCTCTCCATTTCTAAGAGAAGTCAGGGTGCCCTGCCCTGTGGGAGGTCCAAGGCCCTCCCCCCTCCATCCAGGTCTAGGAAGGTGTGCATCCAAACTAGATAAAGAAGGTGTGGCACATATACCCTTTAGAGTTCTACTCAGTGATAAAAAACAATGACATCTTGAATTTTGCATGCAAATGGATGGAAATAGAAAACACTTTACTGAGTGAGATAACCCAGACCCATAAAGATGAATATTGTATGTACTCACTCATTAGTGAATTCTAGCCATAAACAAAGGATATTGAACCTATAATTCATGATCCTAGAGAATCTATATAATAAAGTGAATGTAAAGAGGGTTACTGTTCTTATGTTACATTCTGTACATGAAAATTTTATGAGAAATTCTGAGTCATTTTATTTTCTTGTTCTACCTTTCTCTAATTGGTAATATGACTGTTTTTCATATAAATTATTTATTTAATTCAAATGTAGTTTTAAATTTTTATGAAACAGAAATTAATACAAAGTATGGCTAGAAAACATGTAAACCTCTTTTATCCCTTTATTCCAAATCAAGTACAGGGCACTCATTTCTGTCAAGTCTCACCATATTTATCAGTGTATTGTTTACTTATCTAAAGGAGAAAGAAAACCCAGAAATACAAAATAAATGTTTTAATTAAATACACAATCAAAAATTTTCAATGCCATTTGAGTGATTGTTTTATTCTATTCTGCTTTTAATAGGCTCTATTTTTAAGTAAATTTTTCCTTCAAAAAGTGAATACTTGTATGTGATTTCTCTAACATAATTACCATTAGTATGAAGTTTTTAATTTTATAGTTTTCATAAGATCAATGATAATCTCTATTAAAATAAAAAAAATTTAGTAAGCCCATTAAACTGTGAATGTTATATATTGCTGCCTGGTAAATTACTTTAAAATTGCATAGTTGAAAATTTCCCTATTCATCCTCTCATTGAATTTCTCCTAGGCATGACTTTAGCAGGGGTTGAGTTGGATAGTTTAACTGTGAAATAAGAAACAACATCAGTATTCTCATCTGGAACAACCATGGTTTCAAGCCCCAACATGGGTTTTCACAGACAAAAATCACTCATTCAATGGGACACAAAATTAAATTCCTCACTGGCTCTGTTTGAGACTTCAGTTCCTCACAGCAGGTGCCTCTTCACATGCCTGCTGAGTAATCACTTATTTCACACACAGAGAGAGAAAGCTAGGGGGGGGGAGGGTGAGAGAGGGGAGGGAGGGAGGGTGAGAAAGAGAGAAATTCTGCCTTTTCTGTTTAACAAACCTTGCAAAATACATGAGACTGAAACATTCTCAAAGATAAAGCACAGGTTACACTGAAGGCTGCACTGATATATGGATATCCCAATCCTTCAAGCCTCAATGATTTACATACCTGCTATCAATAAAATAAATCACCTTCTCAAAAATCATTGCTCAAACCTCATTCAATCATCAACTCAACTTAAAATTCTTGCTGTATTAGGCCTAGTAGTATATATGACTACAATTATGTTTTGATCTTTCATTAAAGTCATAAGCAAAATTAATATCACAGCAAGAAGCCTCCTCAAAACTACCATGAAATACCATGACCAGTTATTTTTATATAACACACCCAATTTATAATTGTATATCTGACTTTATTAACTTTCTCCTCCTGTCAGTAGAATTTTGATGGTATAATTAGTTTGTTCTTGTTTTGCATTATATTAGCCCAAGTTCAAACTAAAAACATTGACAAACTTCGAATCACTTTAAAATGTTCATGAAATTTACAGATACTCATGTTACTGATTCATTGTCTGATACTGTTCTCTTAATAACACTACCTTGGGAAAGAAAGGTGACAGTGAATGACACTAAATCATAATTCGTGGATGAAATGATACATGAGCAACATGTTTTATTATCCTTACCAACACTAGCCACACAAAAATCTTTGATTTTTCTAGGAACTCAATTAAAAACTTCAGGATCTCTTCAGCTTTCCATATTCACTGCTATCTAGTTGTCTTGAATTGATTAGCTGTATCCTAATAATTTTAGCACTCTTTTCAAATTGAGAAGATTGAGAATTTTTTTCTTCATTTTTTTTCTCATTTCTATTCCATGTTATAATAAACCAGACTGCCTCTATCTTAATCTTAAATGCCATCTTGTAATAAAAACAAACTAGATTGCCTCCTTTTTTTGTTTGTTTTGGTTCTTATTAAATCTATTTATCAAGGAGTGAACTATGTAGCCTTAACTACAAATGTTTCTGTATTGATTGTTCCAGGAAACAGCAAACATGTCTTTGTTTTTAAAGGTTATTAGAATCATGTTGTTATTACTACCTTGCTAGGATAACCTTGTTATGAACACCTTGTAACAATGTCTTTGCTATGACCAATTTGTTATATTGATGTTCTACTTCAATAAGCCCACTTATTTGCCTTCCAAATCCCCCATTTGGAAACCCCCTGCTCTTGATGTACAGATATCTCTATTTTACCCATGTCTAATGTCAATCTTTTGAACCCCAACTTTAGAGAAAAACAGTTGTATGACAAAAGTATCTGTTCAACTATGTTCATAGCAGCATTGTTTGTAATAGCCAGAACCTGGAAACAACCTAGATGCCCTTCAATGGAGGAATGGATGAAGAAAGTGTGGAATATATACATATTAGAGTACTACTCAGCGGTAAAAAACAATGACTTCTCGAATTTTGCATGCAAATGGATGGAAATAGAAAACACTATCTTGAGTGAGGTATCCCAGACCCAAAAAGATGAACATGGGATGTACTCACTCATAATTGGTTTCTAGCCATAAATAAAGGACATTGAGCGTATAATTTGACATCCTAGAGAAGCTAAATAAGAAAGTAAACCCAAAGAAAATCGTATAGTCATCCGCCTGGATTGAGAAAGGAGACAAGATTGCAGGGCAAAAACTGGGAACTTGCGGTTGAGGTGGCATGGGGCTAAGGGGAAATGGGGTGAGAAACGTGAGAAGGGGAGGATGGGAGAAGCTTGGGGAAATGGGATGGTTGGGATATAGGAAGGGTGGATACGGGAGCAGCGAAGTATATATCCTAACTAAGGGAGCCATCTTAGGGTTGGCAAGAGACTTGACTCTAGAGGGGCTTGCAGGTGTCCAGGGAGATGTCCCCAGCTGGTACCTTGGGCAACTGAGGAGAGGGAACCTGAAATGACCCTATCCTATACTGATGAATATCTTACATATCACCTTAGAACCTTCATCTGGCGATGGATCGAGATAGAGACAGAGACTCAATTTGGAGCAATGGTCTGAGCTCTTAAGGTCCAAATAAGGAGCAGAAGGAGGGAGAACATGAGCAAGGAAGTCAGGACCACGAGGGGTACACCCACCCACTGTGACAGTGGGACTGATCTATTGGGAGCCCACCAAGTCCAGCTGGACTGGGGTTGAAACTGGACTCTCTGAAACATGGCAGACAATGAAGGCTGATGAGAAGCCAAGGACAATGGCACTAGGTTTCGATCCTAATACATGAACTGGCTTTGTGGGAGCTTAGCCTGTTTGGATGCTCACCTTCCTGGACCTAGATAGAAGTGGGAGGACCTTGTTCTTCCTGCAGGGCAAGGAATTTGTACTGCTCTTCAGTTTCGAGAGGGAGGGGGAATGGAGTGGGGGGAGGAGAAGAGGAGTGGGGATAGGGAAAGGGGAGTGGGGGGAGGGGGCAATATTTGGGAGGGGGGAGGGAAATGGGAAACGGGGACAGGTGGAAATTTTAATTAAAAAAGAATAAAAATAAAAAAAAAGCTTGCTGTAATTAATTTAGCCATGATAAATCGGGTCATTGGTATTTCTTGTTACATCTATGGGATTAACAGTTACTATTTATTTCTAAAAGAGTCTCATGTAACCCAGACTTTCTCCAAACTCGCAGAGTATGTAAAGCGACCTCTTCCTCCTCCCCATTTCCAATCTACTGGGATTACAGGTATACATCAACAGCCAGCCTCATGTGGTCGAATCCTCAGACTGTAAGGTACTCTCTACAAAACCTTAGACAGAATTTTGAGCTCCTTTCTTCTCCCACTTTATATTCTTCTTTCTGCCAGGCCATATCACTTTGTGTCTCCACCTCCCTAATTCTGGGTTTAAGGCATGAGTCACTACCTCTTGACTTTGTTTCTTTCATTTCGTGTAGCCCAGGGTAGCCTTGAACTCACAGAAATCCATGGACTCTGTCTCCTGAGGGCTGGGATTAAAGTTGTGTGCCAACACTGCCTGACTAGTTTTGTTTATTGCTAAGTAGTTTGTCTAGCTTCACACTCTGATCTTCATATAATCTTTATTTATTAAAGTACAAAAATATCACTATAATTACTAGAAACAGAGACGAGATAAAGCTGATTGTCAGGCAAAAAATCCACAAAATACTGAATATGTCTTCCTCTCCATATTTTACTACAAACAGCAATAAATATCCAGACAGACTTTATTGCTAATATTTTGATTGTTTACATGAATAGCCTTTTTTGTTTTTCAAAAAGGTTGTTTTCTAGGCCGGGCGGTGGTGGCGCACGCCTTTAATCCCAGCACTTGGGAGGCAGAGGCAGGCGGATCTCTGTGAGTTCGAGACCAGCCTGGTCTACAGAGCTAGTTCCAGGACAGGCTCCAAAACCACAGAGAAACCCTGTCTCGAAAAACCAAAAAAAAAAAAAAAAAAAAAAAAAAAAAAAAAAAAAAAAAAGGTTGTTTTCTTCATACTTTAACACACTGAGTTTCTGCTACTATAGAACAAAGGTTTTGTTTTTTTTTTGATTCAGATTCTAGGCAACTACTCATTTCTATATGACAATGCACTGGAAATATTTTCAATGTCCATATAAATAATCATGATATGTGTATAAAATAATTAATACTTCTCTAAGGAAAATTATTTTTGGTACTAACTTAATCACTTAGTATAACTGTGAGGAATAAAGGCCCATATGTAATAATATATATATAAAGAAATACAATGACCATTTAGCATGGCCATCTGACTCTACCAGCCAGTAACAATTTCTCAATTTCAAAATCATTTGTCCATTCTTAAATGTTCTAAACAGCACATAGTTTGTAAAATCTAAACTAGTTTCCTAGGTCTCTAGTTCAGGCTTCTACAAAAAGAGATTTAAAAGAACAATATCTCACATGTCTGTGAACAAAGTAAAAACTCTCTCTAGACTAATATCTACAGGTAGTAAATAAATCCAGGGCTCCGCCAGAAGCTCAAAAAAGAATGTGTTATGCTGCCTTTTCTACCTCAATTTACATTATTTAAGTCACCTATGGCCAGTCCAATATTTCTTATGATGTATGGTTAAATACTTCTCTGCCATGAGCCACATGAATATTCTTTTCTTCCTTTGTGAATTTCTTTTGTAAATTTTTTTTCATTTATTTTAGAAAAAGAATGACAACATGAGAGGTGTGGGCAAGTGCATGAACGTGGAAAGAAAATAATCCTAAGTGAGGTAACCCAGAATGTCTGCATGGTATGTGCTCACTCATAGGTGCATAATAACAAAGGATAACCAGCCTGTAGTGTAAGACCCCAGAGAAGCTAGGTAACAAGAAGAACCTAAGGATTTCTCTGGGGAGATGAAATAGATGTGATATCTCCTGGATAACCTGGGAGAAGGGATGGGGGTAGTTTAGGAAATGGGAGGAAAGGGACATGTGGTGTCAGTTTGGGCAGGTTGGGGGCAGGATGGAGGGGAAGAATAATGAACAATATCTTGTTAGGCAGAACTATTTTGGGGTTAGAGAGAAACCTTGTGCCAGGGAAACTCCCATGAATCCACAAGAATGATCCCATCTAAGACTCTTAGCAATAGCTGAGAGGGTGCCTGAACTGGCCTTCTCCAGTAATAAAATTGATGAGTACCATAATATCACCAGAGAGCCTTCATCTAATTCTGATGGAAGCAGATGCAGAGAGCCACAGGCGAGCCCTGAGCTATGTGCTGAATTTCCTATTGAAGAGAAGGAAGAGAGATTGTATGAGCCAGGGGACCCAAGGCAGGAAGAGGATTAACAGCAGAGACAGCCATATGAATATTCTGTGACAATGTTTGTCCATCTCAGTATTAATTACACAAGCAGCACCTGCAGAATCTCTTCTGACATGAAATCATTATGAGATAGCAGGAAGGCTTTGATCAGAGCCTACCAAAATTTCCTAGCAGCATCCACAGACAGGCATATCCTATGCTTGCAGTCTATCAGTTGAGACAAAACTTCCACTCTATTAGGAATGCGATTTTTCCACCACTAAAATTATTTTGTTGATATTTCCATACACCATTTTATTAACTCTTGGGAAATGCTCAGTAACAAACACTGAGAATGTTTCTTGTCGGTTTTCACATTAAACCATGACATGTAGAGAATTATCAATGCATGTTTCAGTATTTTATATGAACATGCAGATTGCATCAGTACTAAATGATTTTCTTGTTGCAGTAACATTTAGGGTTCTTGTATCAGGTTCTAATCTAATTTCTATGTAATCTTTATACAACTATATCAGTCACTTGAGTAAGGACTGCAATTGAGAACCATAAAAGAACTCTTGAAGAACTGTATCTGTAGAGAATTTTGAGGTATCAAGCTAGTAAGTTAGCCTTCAGTCTTGGACAGAAAAGCATGTGTGAGATTCTCCTTTGACCTGGTGAAAAACTGCCATATTGAAACTTGTGAAAGTATATTTCATTTGTTTTCCAGATCATTATTGCATCCGAACACACTGAACCTGATAGAAGAAAAAGTGGGAAGTACTCTACAACACATGGGCACAGGAGACCACTTCCTATGTATAACCCCAGAAGCCCACTGACTGGGAAAAGATCTTCACCAACCCCGCAACTGACAAAGGTCTGATCTCCAAAATATATAAAGAACTCAAGAAAGTAGACCGTAAAAGGCTAATCAACCCAATTATAAAATGGGCCACTGAGCTGAACAGAGAATTCTCAACAGAAGAAGTTCAAATGGCCAAAAGACACTTAAGGTCATGCGCAACTTCCTTAGAGATCAGGGAAATGCAAATCAAGACAACTTTAAGATACCATCTTACACCTGTCAGAATGGCTAAAATAAAAAACACCAATGATAGCCTTTGCTGGAGAGGTTGTGGAGAAAAGGGTACACTCATCCATTGCTGGTGAGAATCCAAACTTTTGCAACCAGTTTGGAAATCAGTGTGGCGGTTTCTCAGGAAATTCAGGATCAACCTACCACTGGACCCAGCAATACCACTCTTGGGAATATACCCAAGAGATGCCCTATCATACAACAAAGTATATGCTCAACTATGTTCATAGCAGTATTGTTTGTAATAGCCAGAACCTGGAAACAACCTAGATGCCTTCAATAAAAATTGTTGGGCATGTTCTTAATCATTGCCATAATGCTATTGGATAATATTAGATAGTTTCAGAATATCTTCCTTCCAAAGTATTTATCATCAGCTAGTATTGAATGACTTCTTAAATCACATAATAAAATATAAATTCGACTTTTATGTTATTCCATAGATGAGTTTCACATAACTTTAAAGCAATTTACAAAAGTTTCATTCTGTAGAAACATAAAATGCTTATATCAATCAGTTTGAATATTTGTTTCCTAATGAGTCAAATGCCAATATGATTTTTTAAGTTAATGGGAGTTCTATTATATTCTATTATCAAATTTACCAGGTTTATGTCTCCTTCACTTAAAGGAGGATCAAAGATCTTTTTGTCTCTGATCTCAAGTTCTTCAAAAATCCTTTGATGATATTTCTCATTACTTTCTGAAAATATCCAAGGTATGGAAGAATATATGTAATATAACCAAGAATCATTGCTAAAATCAAAGACAAACTATCTAATATTAATTTTACATTTCTAAAACTTTCTCTTCTCTTCTGTTGTACTTCTGACCAAAAAGAAAAAGCCATTTCAAATGAGTCCCTTTTTTTCCCTCACATTTAAGTAAACATCTACACAATGAATAATTGTGCTGGCTATACTTTGCTGTTAACCTCACAACATACGAAATTAGTAGGTGTATGACTGGGCACAACTTTGCTAGACTTGATCATTTGAAGTAGAAAGAAGCACTTTTAATCCAGAACTTTTGTGGTAGGAATTTCCACCTTTAATCAAGACCATACCTCATAGTAGCAGCTTATATAAAGGGCATGGAAGAATGAGCTTCCGTCTTTGCCTGCTTTCTCTTCCACTTTCTGGCAAGTCCATTCATTCATTGATATTAGAGCTTTTGTGTTTAGGAGTCCAGTATATTGAAGACCAGTTGAAACAGGCAACTTTGCAGATTAGACAATGTCTGTGTTCTTGAATTTTCCTTTGCTGAGTTCTGATGTTGTCCTTTTGCACCAGCTAATAATCTATACTATATAAACAATTGCACCAGATAATAATATATAATATAAAATTAATATATAAAGTAATATTAAACTTATAATTTAAGCTCTAATAAACCACATATATGTATATTATTCATATGCATATGTTAATTTGTGTGTATATATATAATAAATACATGTATTCTACTAGTTCCTCTAGATAATCATGAATAATACAATGATCTAATTTTAAATTAAACTTTTATATTTCATAAAGACACTTGAATGCAATAATGTTGAGAGGCATAAGTTCTATTTATTTCATCGACATGACCTTTGATCATTTTCAGCTCAATTTTATTAACATATGATTAGATTGATGGCACTAGAAAACATTATTTTGAGTGAGGTAACCCAGATACAGAAAGACAATTATCACATGTACTCACTCATAGATGGTTTATAAACATAAAGCAAAGAAAGCCAGCCTACAAACCAATCTCAGAGAACTTAGACAACAATATGGACACTAAGAGAGACATACATCGATATAATCTACATGGAAAGTATAAAATATAATAAGACAAGATCTCCTGAGTAAATTGGGAGCATGGGGACCTTGGAGGAGGACTGAAGCGTGGGGGGAGTCAGGGAGGAGAACAGAGAAAAATGTAGAGCTCAATAAATATCAAGAAAAAATAAATAAATAAATAATAAATAAATAAATTTAAAAACAAACAAACAAACAAAACAAAAATAGTTAAATGGGTGGACTGGAGAGATGGTTCAGAGGTTAAGAGCAATGATTGCTTTTCCAAAGGTCCTAAGTTCAATTCCCAGCAGCAAATGGTCATAGGAAAATGAATAAAACCAGTTTTCAAAAACAAATAATACAAATAGCAGTCCCACTTGAGGAGAGATTTGGAAGCACAGTTATGGCATTGCACAAAGGATTGCAGTCTCTCTAACTTATAGCTAATGAAATCTCTTATTTCACTTAATTAGTTTTATCAGTTGATTGTGTCAGTCCATGGACAGATATTAATGAGAGAAAAATGATTTTGCATTTGTGTGTCTTTGCAAATAATTTAAAATTGTCATTTAAATACTAATTTACATTGTAACTAATAATATAAATTAATTATCTATTATTGTATTAGATACAAATGAATTTGATTTAGAAATTCAGAGTAAATATGCAAAAGGACATATGTATAAATTTTAATATGTAAAAGCCAAAGTTTTTAAGACTTATACCTACATTAACATTTTAGCTGATATAAAATTGGAATTCACTAAATTTCCCAATATTTTAAATTCCAGCTTAATGAAGAAAAAAAAAACTGATCTTATTCATTACCTAAACTTCTAGCTTTAACTTGGAGAATTTATGTTGATTGTGGGATTACTATATTTTGCCTTTACAGTTCTGAGATAATATCTCCTTTT